>NC_140539.1:15267626-15385126 GCF_057382185.1 Mchenga conophoros
GAAGGTGAATGTAAATATAACCAGCAGTTGTGTACTTTGAGTTTGGTGGCTTAGTATTTGGTCCTGCTGGCAATGAGAATCCACCCAAAGGCTCGCAGCCTATGATGTCACGGGTGGTCTCAGCTGGATGATGTGATCATGCTCCTGGCTGACCTTCCCACGAGCTGCTGACCCTTCATCTCACAGGATGAGGATTACACAGAAGAGTGCGCTTGAGCGCTCAGTCCAAACATATATTCTGCACGTCTGCACGTGTACATGGACACAGTAAAAACACGCTGCGTCCACATGCTTTTTTGTTGATGCCGCACTCACAGGGTGCCTCTTTGCTGCTCGGAGTTTTTCTGCTGATTTCATCGTGAGCTGCTCTTGGTTTGTAGATGATGCCTTTTGGGTGGGATTCTGTTGTTATCGTCAGTCTTACTCGTTCTCTTTCTTTTGTTTGAAAGCTGGGTACATTAGTATAATGCAGGACTTTCTAAACTGGAGCTCGTGTACGGCACTGTGCAAAAGTTTTGTTTTTTTTTTACTAATTTTTAATCAGTCCTTCAGGCTTTGTCTGAAAAACAAGTGTTTCTGGCTTGTGTTTCACACTAGATTTTGTACCTGATCAGACAAACAACCAATTTTAAATTGAATCGTTAGGCTCTTTGTCACTGAAGTTATGAAAAAGCACAAAATATCATCTTTGCACCAACAATATGATTCAAAAAGAGCTATGAGCCGAAAACTTGGCAGATCTGAGCGCAGTATGAAGTGTGTCCTTAAAATAATTTGGGGAAACTGAATAAGTGGAGTACAAAGAACAAGTGGCAGAAGAGGATGAACAGTATCTGAAATGAAATCTGGCCTTTCAGTTGATCTATCTACAGTTTGCTAGAGCCTCATCAGAAATGTCAGACGTGTCTCAGTGGAAGCAAGAAGCCAGTGTTAAGGAAGGGAGACGGGGAGAAAAGGCTGAGGTATGCCAACTCACACAAGAGCTGGACTGAAAATCAGTGACAACAGGTCTGATAGAGTGATGAATCCAGATGTGAAATTTCTGGTTTGTCACTGTGCAGAGAAAAAGGTCAGGAGAGAGATACAACAGTGAGTGTCTACATTCATCTGTAAAACGTGATGGAGGCTCTGTCATGCAGTGGTGTTGGGGATCTTGTCAAAACTGGTGGAATTATGAATGTAAATCAGATTTTGAGCCACCATGCAATACCATCTGGAACGTATCTTATTGGCAGTGAAGTGAAAGCATACCTAGATAGCAAACACACAATGTCATGGATTGGCCTCCCCAGAGTCTGGACCCCAACACTATTGAAGCAGTGTGGGACCATGTTGACAGAGAACAGAAAAGCCAGCATCCAAGGAAGAGCTTTGAATATCTTAAACGATTCCTAAAAAGAAATGATAAGAAAGCTAATGTAAGAGAGTTCAGGCTGTGTTGAAGAATAAAGCTGTCCATACCAAATATGACTTTTAAACTCATTAGAATTGTACAAACTCCATTTCCATCTTCCATCCATCCATCTTCTTCCGCTAATCCGAAGCTGGACGAGTGATATAATCTCTCCAGCATGTCCTGGGTTTGCTCGGGGGCCTCCTCTCGGTGGGACATGCCCGGAACACCCCACCCAGCAGGCATCCTTTTCAGATGCCCGAACCACTTCAACTGGCTCCTTTCAATGTGGAGGAGCAGCGGCTGTCCTCTGAGCCCCTCCCGGATGGCTAAACTTCTCACCCTATCTCTAAGGTAGAGGCCAGCCACCCTTCAGAGTTAGCTCTTCACCACGAGGGACCGGTACAGCGTCTGCATCACTGCAGCCGCAGCACCTGCCGTAGGTGCCTGCATTGTGTGCTGGGAGGCAGCCAGGAGTGGAGGCCCTGGCAGACTGATCCCAATACCAAGACTGTCAATTTTCCATTATTACTGGTATCGTCAGTTTGTTGAGCGAAGTTTGCCAAAGGCAGCGAAGAAAATACACAAGACCACGTGCAAATGCGGAGAATCATTTTGAATGATTTGGTAAATATTAATATTTTATCATTTTTGCTCTTTTCGTGATGCAGATTCCAGTCGAGGTTGTGCGGCCAAGCTTTCGTTCTCCTGTCCTTTGAAGGGTCACTACTGTCTGTACGCCAAATCCTGCTTCAACCTGACCAGCCAACAGCCGCATCTATGGATTCACATCATGTTGTTACATTTACAGGTGCACCCAAATGTCCCGCTGTAAAAGCACACAAATGTGTTAGTAAGTGTAAGACGTGCATCTGATGTCATTGGTCTTTGGTTGCCTGAAGGTCTGAAATATGTTGTTTCTTAAACATTTCGTATTGGAGAATAATTGAGAACCTTCACTGACTAGGATAGTTTCACGCTCTTGCGCAGTCTTTTGTGTCTTTATCTGAACCATATCTCAGTTTTTAAATTTGTTTTTGTTCTCCTGCTCTTGTATTTTGTCTCTTAGAGTAAGTCCAGCGTACCTCTCAGCACCAGGGACGAGTGTGTCCAAAAACTGGGTTCTCTTTGGGAAAAGACGCAGCTTAAAGGAGCTCACAGCTTTTCTATGGCCATGACACAGCAGACTACCCCACACAAGAAGGTACTGGACCACCGCAGTGTGGGTGTGTGTGTGTGTGCGCAATCATGCAGCTTCCTCATAAAAGCTATCTGTTTCCACCAGAGAAGATGAAGTCATCGCTTGCGTAAAAGAAAGAAATAAAGATAGGGAAGCGTCAGCACCCACTTTGTTTAGATATGGAAGGCACTGAATGGACGTGTTTGTATACAGGACCTCCGTTCGCCCTGTCTTCTCATCTTTATCATGTCTGTTTGTGTGTTTGCAGATTTGAAACACTGAGAAAAAGCAATTGAACGAGAGGGGGGTTGGGTGGGAATGGTGTGGGGGGTGAATATGTGCGTCTGGTTTGGTGAGAACGTGGAAATGGGTGGTGTTCTTCGTGCTGTCGCTTCTTATGTGTGACAAGCTAAGTGCTCATTAGGAAATAATTAGGCTCACAAAGAAAATACAGCTGTTATTTGTCTTTCTCTAAACGTGTGTTGTGGTTGCAACCAGCTGTGGTTCCCATATGGAGCCCTTACAGAAAAAAACACAAGTACACTTACAGTGCTGAGAAAAAGTGTTTGGCTTCTTCCTGTGTTCTTAGTTTGTTTGCATATTTTGCACACTTACATGTCAAATTTTAACATTAGACAAAGATAAGCTGAGTAAAAAGAAAGTGCAGGTTTTAAATGATGATTTTATTTATTTAATCAAACCTGTCTGCCCTCTAAACGTTAATAACTTGGTGTGCCACTCGCAGCAGCAAAAGCTGCACTCAAGTGTTTGTGATAACTGGCAATGCATCTTTTGCATCACTGTGGAGGAATTCTTCTTTGCAGAATTGTTTTAATTCAGCCACACTGGAGGGTTTTCCAACATAAACAGCCTGTTTAAGGTCGTGCCAAAGCATCTCAATCTGATTTAAGTCCGGACTTTGAGTAGGCCACTCCAAAACCTTCATTTTGTTTGTTTTAACCATTCAGAGGTGGACTTGCTGGTGTGTTTTGGATCATTGTCTTGGTGCATAACCCCTGTGTGATTGAGCTTCAGGTCATGAACTGACGGTCGGTCATTCTCCTTCTGGATTTTCTGGTAGAGAGCAGAATTCATGGTTCCATCAGTTACAGGAAGTCAGCGCCAGATCATCACACTGCCAGCACCACATTTGACTTAATTGCTGTGTTAGTTTTATGGTAGCTGTAACGGGACTCAAACCTTCTACTAAGTTCAGTTTTTGTCTTATGAGTCCACAGAATCTTTTTCCAAAAGTCTTGGGAATCATCACACGTGAGACGAACTTTTGTTTTCTCTTTTGTCAACAGGTTTTTCTCCTTGAACTCTCCGGTTTTTGCCCAGTCGCTTTCTTGTTGTTCAATCACGGAAACTTAATTGGGAGTGTGTGTGGACACGTTTATGTCGCCACATGTTAAAACAGCTGCGCTTAGCACTTATACACCTGCGTCACATACATACCCATAGGGTAAACAACCTCACTCTCTCACTGTCTGATTTGATTATCCACGAGCGAATTACTTTCCTGATGATCTCAATAGTCCTAAATTAGATCACATTAAACTCTTGTTTGTTTTAGCTGGAGGCCTATAAAAACACAGACCCTGAAGCTACACATGCAGTGATTTTTTACATTTATGGGCCATATAGCCATGCTGATAACACAGTGCTTCAGCTGACACGCTCGTTGTTGTGTTTGGTCAGAGAAATCCCTTGTACGTGCCAACAACAACAGTGACTTTACAACTTACGATGATCATTCACTTTCACTATTTCATGTTAGTAAAATTGTAAGCTCTCTTTCCCACTCAATTACTGCTGTTTTATCAGGTGCCTGTCAGATTATGGCCCTCTTTTAAAAGCGTATTTTCTTGTGTGCCACATTTATTACTGTCACTGAGTCCTAGTTCCTTGCTTCAGTTTCTGGTTTTGTTCATGATCATTCTGCCTGATGTTTGTTTTGTATAACCTGTAGTCTTCCCCGCTTGTGCCCCTGTGTATCACCTTAGTACAGCGGTCCCCAACCCCCGGGCCGTTCATGAGTCGTTTGGTACCGGGCCGCGAGAGTTGAGGCTCGGGTGCGAAATTGATGGTTTTCAGGATTTTTACGTTAACTCGGTTTCCCTGGGTCTTTTCCCGTGTTGTATTTGTGTGTCTTATTTTGAAAGAAATATTTATGTGTTACCATAGCAACCAGAGAGCATTAAGGGGCAGAGAGGAGGACGTTACTCTCAATGTTGTTGGCGCATTTCAGGAGGACGCTGCTAATAAAGTTACACAATTACACAGTGAATTTGTGTTTATTATTATATTTACAAAATACCACATTTTTTGTCTTGATCGTGTCATTTTATTTTGTTGTATTTATCCTGTTTTACTTTTGTAGACTTTTGTACTTTGTGCTTGTCACGTTATCCCTGATCTGTTCCCTGTTCCACTGTAGCTTCATTACCTTTTGTATTTATTGTTCCCTAATGTGTTCCCTAGTGCTACCCACTGTAGTTTGCTTTTCCTCATGGCGCCTGGACTGTGTTTTTCTTTGATTGTTCCAGCATTAAATCTTTGCCGTAGGTTAATTTCCGCTAACGTCCACCATACTCCACACAGCGTATCCTGACATGGACCCTGAATCTTTGTGCTTTGCTCTTTGTTTCGACACACTGAGTCTTTCCTTTTCACTCGCTTTTTAAAAAAGCAATAGAAAAAATGAGATGGTTAAGTTTTTAGAAAAGGTCATGGATCACAGCATTCACCCTCTGAAAACCAGCTTACCCAGTGACTGTGACTGCTGGGCTTTAGAACGATTTACATGTGGCAATGACAATTATAATCACCACTGCCTAAAGTTGGTGCATTACTGTATACTGCGTATCTTGGTAGTAGTTAGTTGAGGCTCAGGAGGCAGATCAGATTGCGTGCAATTAGAAAGTTGGTGTCTCAGTCCCCAACTCCTCCAGTCTGCATGTTGAAGCCTTCTTGGCGAGGATACTAAACACCAAGAACAGCTACAACACCGTGGACGTTGATTAAACAGCTGTATTTGTTGGCCTGGGAATTTAGAAAAGGGTCTGCAAAGTTTCAGCACAATATTCCAACAATGCATAAGTGCAAATGTCTGTGAAAGAAATTATACTGTGTAAATGGACTGTTAATTGTTACGGTTAAGATCACTGCCTTCACATTAAAATGCACTTAGTGCAAAGTATTGACGGGGAGTGGCAAATACTGCACCGGTAGACTTAAACAAGTTTGCTCACCACTACTAAATTATCTTAGCAGAATGTAAAAACATGCTGATGCTGACAGCTTCGATTTTGGTGATCCGGAAACACAAAACAAGCAAAATTAGTGTTGAGGTGAAAGAAAAAAAACAAAGGCGTAATTTAAGAGGAGTAAGGAGGAGAAAGAGAGCCACTACTCTTTTCTCCATCCACATTCATCACACTGCCTCTTTGCTTTCTTTCCGCCTCAATGAGATCTACAGCTTCTCTCCTGTCACTGTCAGCCAAACAGCATCGCACATGATTTGACAGCAAGGAGAAGAGCCGCGGGACAAGGAAAGCTGTTATATGTGTGAGACAGAAAAGGTTACCAGTTACATCCGTACTGACAGGAAGATTTAAAGGGAGACCGTAGGGCTTTACAAGGCTTCGGTGATTTAAGAGGGGCTTGTGTTTAGCTTCTGACATTTTGGGTTAGTAGTTTTATGACACAGAGAAAAGCTGGTGGAAGCAAAAATGGGGGGATGGAGGGCCTAAGGGCAAGAGGGGGGGGGGGGGACCTTAAACAAGTTAATAACACTTGCTTTACAAGTTACAAATACATAAAGTTGGAAAATAGTAAAAGGTTAAAAGAATAAAGATGTAAAAGGATAAAAGTGAAGGAAATGAGGAGCAGAAAGGGTGGGGAGGAGCAAAGATGGTCAGATGGGATGCAGATGAAGAGAAAAGGAAACTGAAAGGAACTGAAGGGGCGGTTAGCAAGGAGTAAACTTTGCCGAGGAGAAAACTTAAGGAGTGGGGATTATCTTACATAGTGAGAGGAAGACATGGCACAAGATACGAAAGGAGACAGAGCAAAGTCCGTGGAAGGAGGTGATTGAAAAGTATTGTTTCACTCAGTTTGCCCAGCGCGTGAGAGTTTGTTGATACAACTGTGGTGAAGATAACTTTTGATGGAGGGAGAGGAGGGAGGAAGGCGGGGTACTCGAAGATAAAGATGGGGCCGAGGCTGTGATTAGATAAAGATGCTCGGGGACGAAACAAGGGGAGAGGAGACAGCTGACCTCTGCGTGTGCCCGTGTGAAAGGAGTTTTATAGTCAGGACCCCGGCCTGCCAGACAGAGCCGCAGATGAAAGTCCGCAGGAACAGAAATAAAGCACGTCCCTGTTTATTGCTTCAGTCCGCCTCTCCTCCACTCCCCCTTCCCAACACTCCCTCTTCTTATCCACTCACCTTTCTCCAGACGTACACTCCCCTCCCTCCTCCTCCTTCCTGCTTCAGTCTCATTCAGTTTTCTCTGCGGAAATTTCACCTTTATTCTTACAACCTCATCAACCACATTTTTTCCCTCCATTTCTGGAGTTAATAACAGTTTGGCTTCTTAAAAAATCTTTTATCATTCCCAGTTTATTAGAATATCTGGATTTATGTTAGAAAAAAATGAATAAGATAAGATTTTAAATGGCAAAAACAACCTTAAGGAGGCATTTTGCAGATTTGGTACATTGAGCATTGTTGCAGTTGCCGTCAGCCATGTGCACTGGCAATCTCGAATCTTGATGAAAATATAATTGTAAACTTAAACAAAATGATGAAAGGAGAGAGAGGAATGATAGAGAGAGGTGCACAAAGGGGGTTTAGTGAAATCTCTGCGAGGACAGACAGATTACATTCAGACGCACATAATCCAGCCTTTGTTTCTTCATCTCTTTATTGAATCCACCTTTGGGGGCTTGATGAATCAAACATGGCCATGTTTGTCCACACAAGCTGTTGCCCGGCTGCAAATTCATCTCTCCAACCTCAGCAGCATCAAAGCTCACATTTGAAAACACATACTGGATGTTTGTTCCGTGCATTACGGCCTTTCAGTTGCGATAATTTGATTAGACACATACGCTGGAGTTTAAGGCATTCTTGTAATGGGCTCTGGAAGCAAATACATCTGATCTTACTCATTTTTCTTTGTTGGTCATTCATTTCTTCTTGTATTTTGCAGCAGATGTCGGGTTTGCATTCACTGTTAGACACTGTTGCTCAACCTCTGACTCACAGCCGGTCCTTTTATCTTCTCTCTGCTTCTGTCTCCAGTTGCTGCTTTTCAGAGGTTTGCTGTGTCATCGGTAAACGATGTTAAAGCTATTTCAGTAATTGGCTCCTTGAAGGTCCGTAGAAAAGCTGTTTCTGCTTTTTCTTTTTCACTTGTAAAGCCAACAAAGACGAGATTCAGGTGAGTCTAAACTACGACACGATTCATGAGTCGTTCTGGTTTCTCATCCATCCACAGAACAACACCGTCAGGTCAGGTCAGTTTCATAATTTGCTGGACAAAGGCGGTTTGTGTATTTTTGTCTTTGTACATCACCAATTTGTGATTGAAGTGCAGACTTCCAACTTCAATTCAAGGAATTTTACAATTTGTTGGGGTTTTTTTGCATTTGCTGTTCAGGATATTTGATATGATTCAAAGTGTTTAATATATTTTAACTATAATTTTAAATATGAGGTCCAAAGAGAGATGTCAGTGCAAGTGAGGCAGGCCATCGTTAGGCCGGAAAAAAAACAAAATAAACCTGTCAGTGTGATAGAGAGTGAGAACAAAAAAATCCGGACTGACTAAATCTAAAAACAATAAATTCACTGAGCAGCTCAGCAACACCAAAAAATGCCTCAAGTACCACAAAACGCGACCGAAGTGGCCGACAGGATTATTCCCATGGAAAAACAGCTTCACAACATCAAACCAAGTCAAGAACACTCTCGGGGAGGTAAGAGTGTCAAGGTCTATAATTAAGAGATGCCTTCATGAATGTGAAAACAGTGGATTTACAACAAGCTGCAAACCACTGATTACACTCAAGAACAAGAAGGACAAATTAGACAGAAAACACTTTTAAAAAGCCTGCGCAGATCTGAAAGACATAGAAAAGACAAACAAAACCAAGACAAATGGTGAATGATGGGAAGAGAAAACAGGCATGTATGGCTGCCAGTAGAAGGAGGTCACTAGTGTTTATGGATGATGTGACTGCTGATAGAGCAAGATTTGATTTGTAATTGTAATGCATGAACATATATTTTTAATATATAATCAAATGCTACCACAGCCTGATAAGCACTCCTTTTAAAACGGGTGGAGTGGTTCTTTAACTATATTAACATTTGGTAGATAACCCCACCTTTGACGCTATTTAAAGACGGCTGTAAAAAGTCATGACACCCTCTGTGGGTTTACATTGGAGCCAGTTTGAAGCTCAGAGGTGCAGCTTACTGACATTTCCTGGAAATACTGCCTGGAGCTGCAGATGGCCAACGTTAGATACTTTAGCTAAATCCTGCTAACATATTATAATCAGTTAAAACAATAAACGCTCTCCTATATTTCCAGATAGCAACATATTAGGAACGTATTAGCGTAATTATGAAACACAGTGGAACTACGTGTGGGGGGAAGATGTGCACTGTATTTTCTAACATATTTGGTACCTCTGCAGTGTAGTAGAGTACAAGTATAAAACAGTATATTGCGAAAACAGTCGGGTAACATATTTGTCATACCATTCGACTCTCATCTCCTCGTCTTCTCTTTTATCCTTTCACTAACTTTCTTGTCTTTCGCTCCTGCTTTTCTTTTGCAAATCTTTTTCTGCATTTGTTCATTTTGAAGCTTACATCTCCTGAAGACCACTCGGTCCACTGCACGTTATGAGTATATTAATGTTGGCGTAAACCCACAGATGTTCGGTCTCTCCCAAACCACATATGGTCTGGGTTTATCTGTATCTGCAGGCAAATCCCCTTCATTTTTAGTCATTTAAGTAGTAATAACATAAAAAATCAGATGTGACATCTTTCCTTTTTAACATCAAGGGGGATAAATTAAAACACACTAGTAGCTCAGCACAGTGTAGCTACATTCAGTTTTTTCTTATAGTCATTTAAATCCATCTGCATTTGTTAGCCTGCTTGCTGAAGTCAGAAGTTTTACTGATGATCAGTGTGCAAGAGCTGTTTTTAGAGAAATCCTGGAGCCGCGTGTATGTGGTAGGTTTGTTTCTGGGGTATTTGAACTGTGCAATCATGATAAAAGAGATCTGGGAAACCACATAACAGCACTGCAGAAACATGGTTTTAGTTAAAGATAATGTAAATTTATGGTAAATGTACGGTATATGTAAAAAAACAAAACAAAACTAATGGTAGTGATCGATCATTTTCATGTTTTTCTCCAAGGAAGAAAAAAAGAAATATGTCAAGTGTCACTGAAGTGTGTTTGTGTGAATTCAAAGTGAAGTATAACTCTTACCATGTGCAGGAGGTCTTGTGGGATTTCTGGTGGGGGTCTAGTCTTCCATTGTTTGCTCTTCTGACACAGATGCAAAGTTGATATTTTCAGGATTTTTGTTAAGTAGCTACTTCTTAGAGTTAAGAATCCCTTATGCATGTGTGATTTTGTATTTGCTTATGCCCTGAGCTGTTTAACAACCACAGGAATGTTAGTATAATCTAAATAAAACATAGATATATATAAAAATCCCCCGCTCGCCCCTGCAGGTGGTTCATCCTTCAAGCTCGGGTGCTCTCCCAGGGGCCCGGGGGCTTGAGGGGCCTGCGCAGTGTCTTAGCTGTTCCTAGGACGGCGCTCTTCTAGACAGAGATCTCAAATGTTGTTCCTGGGAGTGGGAACCACTCTTCCCAGCCTGGGGGTGACTGCACCGAGTGCTCCGGTTACCACTGGGACCACTGTTGCCTTCACCTTCCACATCTTCTCGAGTTCTTCTGTGAGCCCTTGGTATTTCTCGAGCTTCTCGTGTTCCTTCTTCCTGACGTTGCTGTCATTCGGTAATTCTGTAAACTCTTTGAAAGGTCTTTTAGTGCTTTTCGTGCAAGGGTCTGTGTGTTGCATGTAAACCACAAAGTGACGAGTATAATAATAACCCACTTAAACACATCTTTTAATGAAATGTTTTTTATTCTTTTTTATTAAAAAGAATATATTTAACATTTATGACAGATAGTTAGATAAGTAGATACTTTATGGATCCCACAAAAGAAATTGTTGTTTTATAGCAGCATGATAAAGGATGAAAATAGTACAGTCTACAATAAAGTTAAAGTTACACTGTTATGTATGATTTAATCTCTTTGTTTTTGAGTTACCTCAGTTACAGCTGCTCCGGTCCCTTGATTGATGAGCCAAGAGGTGAACTAGATGGAGAACTGCAAATTGGCTCATTCCATAGCTCTGGATCATGGGGGGGAAATGGAGTTCGTTATGTTAGTTTCAGTTAGGTTTTGTGTGTTTTTGTGGGCTGATCAGCCCTATTTAAGTTTCTTTGTCTCATTTAGGGAGGTCAGTTTGTTTGAGTTGCCAGTATTGTTTGTTGTTAACTTTGAGTAGATTTCTGTTACTTTGACCTCTTTTATGGGCACAAGATTTTGATTTTTTGTATAATTTAACCACCTTTGTTTTTGGGTTAAATAAAAAAACTTTTTTTCGGGACTTTAACCTGTGCCTGACTTTCTTTCACTCGCTCAATCACAAGGGGTTTTATAACACGAGAGAGTATAAACAGGTATATATACAACAGTGAGAAAAACAAAGAAGTGAAAATTGATTAATTAAATGCATTAATAAATACTATGTAGACTATAAATCTAAGAATGATGTTGTAACTTTCACCTTCCTGTTTTGGCTAAGTCATCTTATGGTCCTCAGCTGGTCCTCGTCCTTTACCTGCTTTCTTCTTTTTAATTCAGCCCGAGCCTAATTTTTGTACGTGTTTTTTTGCCTTTTTCATGCAGATTCCAAAGCTTCCAATGATCCATCTTGGACACCACTCAGTTTTTTCTAATGTTAAATTCTTCTGCTTCAGCACAGATGCCTGATCTCTCCGTGATATTTCTCATTACATAGAGAAATGGGAGCTGAGCTGTCCCGCTGATGTACTCATTCCTTATCTTATCCATCCTGGTCACTCCCAGTATGAACATATGCACCTACAGCTCTGCCTCCTGTCTTTTTGGTATTGCCAACACCTCAAACAATGCATCATAGCATGCCATCTTGTAAATCTACCCTTTCTCACTTGCTGGTATCTCTATGTTACAAATCATCCCTCACACTCCTCTCCACCCGCTCCACCCTGCCCGCATCCTGTTCTTACTCTCTCTTGTGCACTGTCCGCTGCTTTGGATGGAGGCAGTCACTATTGATCACAGCAGATAGAAAGTTTAAATAGGACAGTTTAGTATTTGAGATGCTCATTTGTTCCATGTATTTGTTTCCTTTCCGTTTGCCTTCAGGACCTGGACAACCTTCAGATCCAGCTAGAAGAGGTGCGCTTCTTCGACTTGTTTGGATACAGTGAGGAGGAAGGAGGCTGGCTCTGCTTCATGTGTAACAACCCTGAGAAAGCTACAGGTACACACACGCACACATATATGCACGCTAAGACGGGCACTGAGAATAGAAGGAATGAAGAAATGAGCTCTTCTTATCTGAAAATTGAAGCCCTCCACCTTTATAAACACTTCACTGTACATTTCCGCTCTTGCATATCGTCAAACATTGAAATTACACACTTTGCCTCACACACTTTGTCCTCCTGCGGTTTCCCCTGAATGGCTCCCATCCTTTTCTGTCTTCAGAGGAATGAACAACAACTAAAGTGGGATTTTAAAAGATTGCTTTCTCATTTCATGTCATCTCACCAGCTCTCTTGGGCACAGTTTTCTCTCTCTGGGGAGCTCCATGGGATGTTTTCCCTCAGAATGCCTTCGAGGCACATGACCTTTCCCCGGAAAAGTCAAGGAAAGTGCAGCAGAGAGCAGCTCTTACAAAACAGCTGCCACCCTGATTTAAGCATTTTTAAAGTCACTATAAGCAGTCAGTCACTTCCACCATGACTCAGATGTGATTGCTTTACTTTGGACTGGTGACCTTTCGGTGAGTGCTTTGTGCTGATGAAGTAAGACTTGGAATAAAGATCAAATCTTAAATCACTGTTGGTTTGAAAGTTGCAGTGCTTAAAAATGTATAAACCATTCATAGTTTGCTACATTTCTGCATAAATACTACCAGAAAGTCCCAAAATCAAATAAAGAGAAGCCAGTTTAAAGCTAAACTCATTCTACGATCAGGATTTAATGAAAGAGATTCGGGACCATTGCTAACCTCTCCTGGAGTGCTCAAGCAGAGATCCCTCCAGGAGCGAGGCATGTAATCTAGTCACGTAATAGTAGTCGTGTAATAAAGTTTAACTGTAAGATGCTCCATGTGTGCGCGAGTGAGTGAGAGTAACATCAGTGGTATGTAGCCTGATCCGTCTGTGAGAGCGTGGCGATAGATGTAGCTGCAGCGCACAGAATGTGCTTAAGTGAAGTGTGTTCACTTCATCTTAATGGAATGAAGTCCAAGTTGGCCCAGATATGAAAGCAAGTAACGAGCTATGAACCAGGCTAAACGGGTAGGAGCCATCAATCAGACAGAGCATGAAACGTGTTTTAAGCTAAACATTTCTTCGCATTTTTGTAGATGTTTAAATATCATTTATTAAAAATACTGAGGAACTTTTACTTTGTGCCATGCATACATGAGAGATCACTAGGACATTTACTGTTGTATTGTAGCGTTAAATAAATAATTAGAGAATCAGCAGAAAGCCATATTCAAGTTTTGTGAGGTTTTCTTTCGCTTTATCTAATGAGAAAATTCTTATAAAAGGCAGGTATAACTAAAGACGCTGCCTCTGTCTGTGTGTGTGGCAACATCTCAAATAGATGGACTACAGGTCTAGATTGGCTAACCCTAATGTTCAGGCCAGCTGTGGATACTTGGAATAACACACAGATCACAGTCCACTTGGATGTGGCTCTTTATAATAATCAGAAATCAGATGAGATTAATGAGAAGTCTGTTTAAACAAATGATCTTCATACATTTAAGTGGTATTGACATTTATATGGCTCATTTCAAGACTCCTTGATATAAACAATACAGAAGCCAATTGAACTCCATTCTTTGCGCTCCGCTGCTAACCGGTGCATTCACTGACCTGGCTGAATGACTGCAAGGAATGGATGGTTACCTTTTTAGACTCGTGCCAGTTTCTCTTCATTACAGGAGGATTTAGAAGGGGAACAGTGATACCCTGTGTCCCTGTGGGGCTCTGTGTGTGTCTGTGTGTGCCTACAGTACTGTGCAAAAGTCCAGAGCCACTCCCAACGTCTTTGTATTTTGCCAGAGTTTGTTCTCATTTTTCAAGTGCTCTTGAGCAGCTGTTCTCCATGTGTTTCGAACTTTTTCTTAGGACATTGGCTGCTTTTTCACTTTGATTCAGTCCAGTCGTTGTAGCATTTGCAGAGAAATGTTTTTTTGGGTTTTTTTAGCCACTTAGCACTGCCCTATGAATCATCATAAAAAAACTCACAGGATGAAGCAGTGTTGTCTACACATAACAGATAACTTAGCAACAACCCATTTTCAAATGGTATCTTTAGGCACTTTGTTACCAGCGGCCTGTCACAACAACATATAACACATGTCCTCATTTATTAAGTTGAATCTACATAAAATGCCAACGATAACAAATGACCAAGCGCAAACACTGTGCTGCTGTACTGAAGAAGATTTTTTCTGACAACTTTTTACTTTTACTTCCTACATTTTTAAACAAATATCTGGACTTTCTAAGTAAAGAGAGTCTGTACTTTGCCAACTCTGCACAATTTAGCAGACATAAAATAGTGTTTTATGTCTGTCAAAATAGTATTTTCAGGGTGTCCTTACAAAAACTAAGGAAACCAGAGAAGTGGAAGACAGAACAAGAGGTAGAAGGCCTAAAAGTATCTTAGGTGTAGGGATGGGCACCGGTGTCCAGTGCCATATAAACGGTAGTAACCAGACCGAAAAGCAGCGCACATTTCGGTGCTTTATTTCGGTGCTTTTTTTCCTGAGCTGTGATACACTTCTAGCCAATCATTTTACGTTTCCAAGGATAGTAGGCGGGTCCAGGTACGTACGTTCTTTTAGAGCAGAGCTACAGATTAAAAATGTCCAAGGCGAAGCGGTCAAAAGTCTGGCTGTACTTCACAGCAAAATATGCAAACTCAGCAGCCTGCAACAAGTGCTTTAAGCTGATACTGTGATACTGTCAAAGGAGGCAACACCTCAAATCCGATGAAACACCTGGTGACGCATAGCGTTTTTTTAAAAGCCGAGAAATGCGCCGTATTTGATAGCTTGCTGTGAGACCTCACATCGAGCACATCTACTGCGGGTGGGTTGCCTGTTATCGGACCCGGAGTTAGCAACATCCCCAAAAACCCGAAGAGGAGAGTCCTGGCCCCTAGCCCTGCCAGTGTAGCAGAAATGATGACGGATGATGATGCAGCAGCAGCCGTTCTTCTCTGCGTGAGTAGCTTAATGTTGTTCGTGTGTAATTTACGTTGAGTAGGCTAACCATGTTATTACATTAATGCATGTAAGGTGAACTAGCAAACATCATCATAGCTACATGCGGCTGTCTTCTTGTTTGATGGCAGATGCTCCCTTCACCCTGGCCAAAAAGGCTAAAATGACCAAAGAAAAAGTGGGAAACAGTTAAACATGAGAGGTTTTTGGACAAAGTTTGTGTTTTTTCCATTGTTTAAGCACTGCTTCCAGCCAAGAGTGATGCCATATATGCCCCATAGCTGCAGAAAAGGCTAACATTGTTATCTTTTTACAAAAAACCAGCTGAACATGAGAGGTTTTTGGACAAAGTTTGTGTTCTCCATTCTTTAAGCACCGGTTCGAGCACCGTTTGAGCACCGGCACTGTTTCAAAAGTACCGATTTGGCACCGGTATCGGATAAAACCTAAACGATACCCATCCCTACTTAAGTGTCCATAAGATATTAAGATACTGTTAAATGTCTTTATGTCCTTAAGAAATAGGGGGAAAAATCCAACAAAGACCACCAGAATTGGACTCAGTGGCAGGGTGGCTGTGAGGAAAAAGGGAGAAAAGTCTGAAGTACAGCAAATTAGACAAGAACTGGACTGAAAATCAGTAGCAGCAAGTCTGATGAATCCAGATTTAAAATTCTTGGTTCAAATCCTCATCGATATCTTATCGAAACTGATAGAATTATGAATGCAGAAAAGTACCATCAGATTTTGATCCACCATACGATACCAGCTGGAAAACATCTGATAGCACAACAGTGATCCCAAATGCACTGCCAATGCAGTAAAAGCATATCTTTATATGATTGTAGGGTCTTTATGTTCCAATATAAAGGACCTTGAGGTGACTATTGGCACTATATGAATTGAATTGAGTTGAAAACACACAATGGCACTTATCAGTCATGGATCGGCCTCCCAGAGTCTGGACCTCAACATTACTGTAGCATGCACATTAATCTCATGTCGACAGAGAACATAAATGCAGCCAACATCCAGAGAAGAGCTTTGAATGTCCTTCAAGGAGCCTGGAGAAATATTCCTGAAGACTGCTTAAAGAAATATTCAGACTGTGTTGAAGAGTAAAGGTGGTCATACATACTTTCAGTCCTGTTTGAATTGTATGGACTCTGTTTTTTGTCTTTCAGTCTGTATTTTGATGAATATTTGCACATGATTCAATAAATCGCTGCACCTGTGTCACATTCCCCTGACAAAATATAAAGAAGTGAGGTGTATAACAAGACTTTTGGACTACACCATACTGTGTATATATATACATGTTTCTTCTATGCATGGCTGTCTTGATCAGACTTGGACAGATGTTATAGTTTTTGTTTTCTAACAGTCCTTTTAGAAAGAGTATATTACGTTGAATACAAGTACATTTTTTAAATAAAATGATTGACACCAAGCCCTGCGGCAGATTGGCGACCTGTCCAGGGGGAGCTCTGCTTCTCGCCCTAAGACAGCTGGGATAGGCTCCAGCACCCTTGAGATCCTGAAAAGGATAAGCGGAAGAGGATGGATGGATGGATGATAGACACCACCTTTACAGATTTTTTGCACCTTGCATTTATTTCAGATAATTTAGTTTGTTGTCAAAGCGGTATTACATCTACCTGATGAGTACAAATCTGCCCAAATGACTCTTTTGTATTTAAACAGTTCAGTTAACCCAGCACATTATTATGGCACCTGGCTCTGATTAAAACACACAACAGATAAAAATCAGAACATGTACATTACTGATTACTGAGGACACTTGTTTGTTAAATTTAAAACAACCGAGTCAGAGAGTGAAGTGGCAAAGGAACCAAGGGTATCAGCTAATAGGCCCCGGGGGATATGGTTGCCAAACACCACAATTTCCGTTTTCTTTTCATTCAGGATAAGGGAGTTGCCCGAAAGCCATTCTCTGACTTCTCCCATGCACTCGAGGAAGCAGTGCAACGACGGAGCAATGTCGTCATGATCTAACTGAAAATATATTTTTATATCGTCGGCATAGATGTGACGAGAAATCTTATATTTTTTAAATTAAGCCTAGGGGGAGCATGTATAATGAGAATAGCATTAAAAACAAAACAAAACTAGATCCTCATTTTGAGTTTTGAGCCTCGGACTGGTACCGGTCCGAGGCCTGGGGGTTGGGGACCGCTGATTTAGGACATTCTTTGCCTTATATTTCTTTTCCAGTTTAATACCACAAATCTTTTAATCCAGAGCACTGTTGTTGGAATACACAAAGCATGGAGTTTTGATCTGTCTTGCAGAATTCGGAAAGGAATTCCCAAAAGAAGGTGCAATCTGATTGGCAGAATTTCCCGCTCCTAAACCTGTATGCATCATATCATTCACCAATGATGGTGCCTTCATAGATGTCCACGTTGCATGCCATGTGCTTCAGTATGTTCAAAGCATGTCGCTGGCAACAAATTCAAAGTGGCTTTTTTGATATTTATTCTCTAATTTTTAGGTAAATATAGAATTTTTAGTAATGAAGTAATTAAGAAATTATTGTATTCTGTTGTTTATACTTAATGCAGTGTTACCATTTTTTTCAATATGGGTTGTAATATGTAGCTACTGAAATAGTTTTTTTGAAAAGCCAAACTGTTGCCCAATTCAGGTCATTTTAGCAGAAAATGACCTGAATTGCTTCATTCAGTATGGAACAAATGCAAGATTTATTGCACTTGTTCTGTACTGGAAATGATTGCATTTATGCAGCCAGACTGGATTTACAGGAAATGTATTTCGCGGCTTTAGTCATGGCAGTACAGTTCATGGCACATGAACATGTTTTCACGTAAAGGAACGTGGTCATAAAACAAGACTGCAATAACGTATTCAAGGCCAAGACGGAAACTCAGAACCATCCCCTGGGAACTTAGTTGTCCAACTGAAAGCTGTCCAGTTTTTTAGCTGAAGTTACAGTAAATGACAGAAATACACTCAACTCATCTCCCTGAAAAAACTGGAATATTTTACTTTTAGATGGCTTTTTTTTCCCACATGTCCGTTCACATATTTACATGTATGCATGCTGTTCATATAGCAAGCGGCACCCAGCCAAGATTTGACTTTATAATACTTTATATGGTTGTGCTACAATGATTAAAAAATTAATTAATTAAAAGAACTTGCTGACTTGGCCAGAGGTTACACACACACACACACACACACACACACACACACACACACACACACAGAGAGAGAGAGAACTTGTTTCATTTTTTAAAGCTAAAAAGGAAAAGCGCTTTTCACTTCAACTTATTATGGAGTGCAGCCCGTGGTTGGTACAACTCCATAATACTTTATGATATACTGTTGAGTTCAACTACTGGAATGTCTTTGAAGTGTGCGTTAATGACCAGTTCAGTGTGTGTGTGTGCGTGTATGTGTGGACATGCCTGAATACGGCACATACCAAGTGTGTCCTCTTATCCTGCGCTCCCTGGGCTGTTCAGTATTTTCACTTGGACAACATGCTGTTGCACTCACTTAACTGGCAAGCAGCAGAAGAGAAAGGGGAATAAAAATATATGGTGATTACATCAGTTTTCTCTCCACGTGTGGATTTGAGCACATTTGGTAATCTCGGGAAGACAAATCGACTTCTTTCAAAAATATGGAAAGCCCCATCTAAGTGTCATCCTCCCACATTCAATCAGCGAAGACAGAAATTTTCATCTCATTTTCTGGAAAAGAGAGACGTTCATCACACTGTGAAATTTTGAGTGTCATTGCTATAAATGGAATTTTGAGGCTTAGTGAAAGTTTGTCAAATCAAGGCAGCATTTCTCAAGGGTGCAACTGGAGGTTCTGGTGACATCATAGGGCGAGATTAGGGAAGCATGTTAGCTAATACATATGTGGCTGTCATGGCCTTTGTACATGTGTGGCATCATTTATGCAGCTCTACTGCAACACTTTCCAGCTTATATTTCTTCTCTTATTTAAAACTTTACTACATAAGGATATATTTTTGGCGACCGTGGCTCAGGGGGTTGGGAAGCGTATCTGTAACCGGAAGGTCGCCGGTTCGATCCCCGGGCTCTCTGTCGTGGTCGTTGTGTCCTTGGGCAAGACACTTTACCCTACCGCCTACTGGTGTTGGCCAGAGGGGCCGATGGCGCGATATGGCAGCCTGGCTTCTGTCAGTCTGCCCCAGGGCAGCTGTGGCTACAACCGTAGCTTGCCTCCACCAGTGTGTGAATGTGAGAGTGAATGAATAGTGGTATTGTAAAGCGCTTTGGGTGCCTTGAAAAGCGCTTTATAAATCCAATCCATTATTATTATTATTTTTGGAATTTAATCTTGCTCTTTTTTAATGTTGTCCCTAAGGTTTCCAGTAAAGGTTGAGTCAGTCACCGAGATTTTTTCTGGAAGCAGTTTTGAAACCATCAATTGGATTTGGCAGCAGAATCAATGACAATGGCACATCAGAACAAAATGAAGTACGATCTATGTGTAACAGGACACTTGTAGGTAGGGTATGGCATTAGGTTTGGTGAAGCCTGATTTGGAAACGGTGCTAGTGGTGCATGTATATACTACATTATGTTATATGCAGTCCTGTGAATAACTAAGTACACACTTACTGCTTCCACAGGAATTTAAAAAGGTAAAATTCGACCATACAGTGATCAGAAAAACTGCAAAAACCCAAGAGCTACATCTCAGACTCTACAGGCCTCAGTTCACTGTTAAATATTAAAGTTCATGACAGTATCATTAAGAGGCTGGGAGACTTCTGGACCACAGTTCTTTAGACAGATAAGATCAAAGTGGAGATGTTTGACAGTTACACACAGCAACATGTTTGGAAAAACCAAACACATCATGTCAGCACAAAAACCTCACAACAACTGTCATACACTGTGGTGGAGAGGTGATGATGTTCTGTAGCCACAGGACCCGGGCACCTTGCTGTCATTGAATCGACCACGAACTCCTCTGTGTACCAAAGTATTCTAAACTCAAATGTGAGGCCATCTGTCTGACAGATAAAGCTTTGATGCGTCATGCAATCATGCAGTGATTCCAAGGACGTCAGCAAATCTACAACAGAATGACTGAGAAAGAAAAGAATCAAGTCAATGTGCAGACGTCAACCCGACTGGGACAATCCGGTCGTTAACTGATGATGTGACGAATCCTACTTCCGGGCCTAAAGTAGTCTGCGTTTAATATGGCTTTTGTGTTGTTAACATGTTTAATGTTATGTATTTTCTTCTATTTAATCTCAAAAATCTCCTAAAACAGTCGGTGATCATTGTTGACCTCCCTTGGCTTTTATTACCACTAATGATTTATTTAAGCTCAATTTTTAAAACCTTATGATGTAACTACAGCCCAGCCCATGCAGCAGTATATGAATGACTAACCTCGTATTGTGGATGGATTATCTCAGTTGTTCTCCTGGCTGAAATTTGGTCCTTTTACAGCATCCTGCCATGCGATTACATTTGTTCCTGACCACCGAGAACACTCACATTAACTTTTATCGAGTGGAAAAAAAGTTAGCTTGCTTATATTATGCTAACATAGCTGTGTCGCTAGCGGTCACGTAGCACATCATTATATACCAGCTAGCCAAACTTCAGTAACCCTACAAACGTCACTGCTGTTTAGTTTTCTGTCTTCATTTATGCTGGAAGTGATAACAGAGCTGTACGTTTTAATTTGTTTCCTAAACCCCGCAGTCAGGACATGCTATATTGTATTTAGATAGAAGCTAGCGAGCTAACTCCCTGCTAACTTCTAACTCCGTTAAATGTCATAAATTCCGTTTTCATGGATGCCTGGATGTTAAACTCAATTGTTACACCTGGTAGAGCAGAACGCTGATCATTTTATTAAAGATGAAAGACTTTAGACAGTTTTTCAACTCTCAGTAATGCCACAGTGATCGCTTGATATATGGACCTGCAGCGGAGTTTAGGCCCAGACATGGCTAGTGACGTCAGACTGAACAACCGGATAATAGCTGAATCGAACTTCTGCAGTGAGTCTGTGCATTAACCTATTCATAACTGCCACCAAGGTGCCATCACTGCTAGCATTCATGCTTGCATTTTACATGTTAATGATCACGACTGACATGACCATGACCGATAGAAACAAATACAAATGCTGGGCTCAGCTTTGTTGTTGACTTTTAAAAAATAAATAAATAAAAAATCCACTTCTTTGTGCATCTTTTCCAGGGATTTTCTTACATCCCTGAGATGTAAGAAAATCATGGGACATGGCCTGGAGACATGACCTTAGGAATAGTCCTCATTTTGACTAAATGATTCTTCTTCTTCTACCGATCCATTCAAAAACTGTGGCGAAAATGTAGCTGGAAATGCAAGGGAGGAATCGATGGTACTGAAAAGAGGAATTGCAATGTCCACATGACATGTAGATACATCTGTAGGCAGGTGCACGTCAGATTATGGTGCAGGTCACATTGTAGGGGGATTTGGGGTATAATCTAGATTTAACACCAAAATATAAAGCTCCAGTAAGAGAGCTGCGCATAAACCAATGCACCCAGACTTCAATAAACTGAAGCGACGCTGTAAAGAGAAGCTGGACAAAATTGCTCCACAACAATGCAAGAGACCGATAAACTCTTACAGAAAACGATTACTCAAGTCATCGTTGCTAAAAGTGGTTCTACAAGCTACCGAATCACAGGACATTTTTCACTTGACCGCACTGAGTCCTGTGAAATCTTTATTTTTCTCTGTGTGCCACGTAGCGTTTGTCTCTGGACTCTGTAACCACCTCTGTGTTTACAGTTTGTGTAATGCCTGGTTGCTTCACGAGAATAGAACGTGCTGAAAGTTTTGTCTCTACTTGCACCATTGTTGTTGTTTTCTTTTCTCTCTTTTTTTTTTTTTAACTCACCCTTGCTCGAATTTCCAGGAACCACTAGTGATATCATTTTCCATGGAAATTATATTTAAACCATAAGAAGACATTTGTGGTTGGTGATACAGCTTTAAATTATTATACAATAAGTTAGTAATAATATATAATAATTTAAAGCCTTCTAATAGGGTCACTTACATGGAGACTGAATTGCTAACATCACAGTGAGTAATTTGAGATTTTGCGTTTGTGTTCAGGATACGTGTCCCTGCTCTACTCACACCTAATATTGAGTTGATCGTGTGGTCGTGAAGCCAAGAACAGCAAACCATCAAAGTATCAAGCAGTTACACGTTATAAAAGCTAACTCCAGAGCTTGTAGAGGGTTTCTTTTAATATATATGTCTAGGCCCGAGGGAGAAATTAGGGTTGTTTGTAGGAGATGTTTCTGGAAATCATTTGGGTTGGAGACATGACTCATTTCCCATTTTTGAAATCCTGTCACTCCCATAACATTGCAGTCATTGATCAAGAGCCATATGCAGAGGGGGTCTTGTCAGGTTTGGCACTAAAATGGGTGATCTGACCACACATGGAAAGCAAACTAAACAACAGCTCCATGCAAAACCTTCCTGTTTCTGCACATTACTGTGGACCTTTTGTATTTGCTTATGATTTAGTGTATGTGTGTGTGTGTTTTATTAGCTGTGTCTTTGCTCGTTTGACATCAGCGTGTCTCCGATGAAAGACTGAAAGCCACTGCGCACGCCTGGGGCGGACAACAAAGGTTACCATTCCAGGTGTCTACATCAAAGCGAAGTGATGAGACACGAGGATTTATGCATCAAAGGACTTTTTAAAAATCAAAATGTTTGTTAGATGAAGCACTCAGCCTAGTTGCCCACAGTGGCAGGACTGCAGTAATCGGTGTTCCACAGCCCTGCGTAACAATGTGTTTCTATATTGTTGTGCTGTCATAAATCATTTTCATTATTTTGTTTATAAATTGTCAAAACATACTATTAAATACCAGTAAAAAGTTATCACGCCTGAAATAATGTGTTTAAAATGCTGTCTTTGGTTTCTCTGTTGTCCATAAAAGGAAAGGAAATAATGTGGAAACAGAAAAGCAGCAAAGAAGCCCCTCTTTCTGCTCTCCTCTCTTCTGATTTGGGGTTGCCATGACCTTTCGTGGTGTGTTTGGTTTGGTTTCAAACCCCTTTGGGAGTCATCTGCTCAGCATGGAGGCCACACTCCAAACACTGATCAGATTGCCTAATCTGTTTTTAACCACGATATGGCGGATACAAAGGGCTGCTCTGTTCGCTCCTCTTTCTCTCTAAACTGGCGCCAAACCTGAACATGCCAAAACATGCCCACGGAGCGCTTAGAGTACACAGGAACTGTTTGCACACATGCGCTGCAGGCGCGAACACTTCGAGACATTATGCAGTGCATTATGACACTGATGTCTGATTTAGTCAGGTTGGGATTGAAACGGTCTTTAACCTGCCAGGTCATTTTCTCACAGCAACACAATATCCGTTATGTGTCAGTTCCAATTTAACTTCCTGGAAACCTGCAGGAAAGCTGCATGATGCAGGGAACGGTTGTGATTGGTATTTGAAGGCACTTGATTCGGGAGCACTTCCTGTTGCACTATTATAATGCTCATTTAATAGTGGGAAGCTGAACTCGTGATTAAAATGCATGGTGGAGGCTCTATCATGGTTTGCGGCTGCATTTCAGCCAGTGGTGTTTGGGATCGTGTCAAAACTCTTGAAATTAAGAATGCTGAAAAGCACCATCAGATTCTGATCCACTGTCTAATACCATCTAGAAAATGTTTGATTGGTAACAGCTTCATTTTTCAGCATGATAATGATCCCAAACGTACTGACAATGTGATAAAAACATACCTTAATAGAAAAACACGATCAGTCATAAACAGGCCTCCCCAGAGCCCGGACCTCAACATTGTTGAAGCAGTGTGGGACCATCTTAACAGAACAAAAAGCAGCCAGCGTCTAAAGAAAAGCTTTGAATTTCCTTCAAGAAGTCTAAAGAACTATTCGTGAAGACTGCTTACAAGAAACCACACCTAAGAGAGTTCAGACTTTGCTGAAGTCACATCAAATATTGACTTTTAAGCTTGTTAGAATTGTACACTGTGTTTATGCCTTATATAATGTAATTCCATGTATGTTTGCACACCCAAATCCTTTTGCACAGTACTTGAGAGTCATAGAAGATGGAGACAGAAACAGAAAGAAAGAAATCAGTTGGATTTTAGCTTGAATGTGTGGACTCCATCAGCTGTAGCAGCTGGCTGGTAACCCATACCGACCTCTGCATGACTTATTAGACGGACAAGCTTTCTCTAACATCTCTTACCTGCTGACAGCATAGGTCACGAACTTGGTGCTTTTTTTTTTACCTGATTGAAGCATTGATTCTGCTTTACCAGCTTGTGAGGACATCAGAGTGACCGACATGTTAGGTTAATTGCAAAGTATAATAAGTATAATATCTTGTTAATTAATTAATTAATTTTTTTCATTCTTTCCTTTACGTTTGTCATGTGTTTGTGTGCTATCTATAGTCGTAAACCAGGAGGGACAGCCTTTGATCGAGGGGAAGCTGAAAGAGAAACAGGTTCGCTGGAAGTTCATTAAGCGCTGGAAAACCCGCTACTTCACCTTGGCGGGAAATCAGCTCCTTTTCCGGAGAGGCAAATCGGTAGGTAGACACTGAAAATGAACCCTAACACATAAACATACACCTACGCATGGTCCCGTCCTCTCGCTTATAAAGCTGTCAGTAATCTTACTATGTCTCGTGTGATTTAAATCATGATGAAACTGTATGAAACAGTGGAAATGGCACCTCAGCAGGAGCATCTGATGAATCCAGCTATAACAAATCTTGGCCCTGCTAAGGACTCTTGGGGGAGGGGCGGGACTCGCAAAGACAAAGTGTGATGCTACAAAAACATGACTTACTTGCAGAAATGGTTATGCACAAGTAGCTCAAGGAGAAAGAGCCTTGAACGTGAAATACTGACTCTCATCTGAGTAAACGTGATCTCTCCCTCCTTGCTTTATCAAACACAGTTTATGGCAGTCATCTGCACAGGAGAAACTGTTATAGGGATCGAGTGTCATCTGGACTTTAGTCAGTGTTGTGTCTAAAATAGCAGCTCTCCAAATTAGAGGACAGCATAGAGGAGTTTATGGAAACAGGGGAATATTCATCTCTCTCCTGCTTCTTTTTGTTTTTTCCCTAACTTTAAACAAAAGTCTTTGTGCTCGGATCCAGATGGTAATGGAGTCTGCTGTTTTGCAGCCACCGCAGATTGGGAAGGTTTTGTGTCTTTGTTCTCAGAGCCCTGTCTGTCTCTGCCAGCAGGTTCTGGAGGTGGTTGGCATGTTGTGAAAGACGTTTTTTCCTGACGAGAACCAAAAAATATTTCCTTCGTACTGAACGATCAGGCAGCTTTGACTGTCAGACATGCATCGTACTCTGGTGCACAAGTAAAAGGAACAAGAAACCCCCCCAACATTTTTACATATAGGTTATGTGTGAGTCTGTGGCTCCACAGTGTAGTGGTTGACACGTGAAAAACCCCTATTTTGAAACTGGGGTGAAGGCATAAATTGCATCAGGAAATCTGTGGCAACGAAAAGGAAGCAGCCGGAAGGAAGAAACTGGTTATAGTGGATTTGAAGTGTGCATACTCTGTCACATCCTAAAATGCATTCATGGCCCAACAGCTGGGATGTGTGGAGGTTAAGCACATAGGTTCGTGTATCTCACACCTCATCCAGTTTACCTTTTGCCGTCTTTTCTGCAGCCAAAATTCATCAGTCGTGTTTTATATGAAGTCCACATCAACCTTTTAGAACAGAACCTCCAGTTCCTCATGTGTCACCTGGTACTCTGATCATCCACTGATCCCGAGTCTCTCTGTAAGCCAGACTGATCATGTGAAAGCTGACGTTGTTGCACAAATTAACATGTCTATATACCTCCAAAAACAGCTGCGAGATGAAAATGTAGGTAAAAATTAGGTACAGCCTCAATTTTGCAACAACGACATTTCTGCTGATACAGAGAAAAAAATTGTGAAGTAAGTTTCATTCATGCTTACAGCTCACAGGCAGCAGTATTTCCTAATCTGGAAAAACATGTCACGTGGCTGCCTTCTTAACTTAACACTACACCTATGTACTAGATATTTATAGCATGAAGATACATGGCTTCTTGAAATAGAGTAAACCTAATGCAATGTTTAAAATCTGCTGATTCTGAGGTCAGATGTGAACTTTTTTCCAGATTTAGTTGATTTTAAATTCCTCCGTATGGCTCAGATCAATCAAATGTCTGTTTGAATCCCCAGCAGAAAACACAGCCTGTGAACATGTCGACCCCAATAGCTTTTCAGCTCTCTCTCTCTCTCACACACACACACACACACTAAAGAAAGGATGTGGTAACTTGCCATGAGTCTGCACCCATATTTGGTTAAGTGGTTGTAACCGCTTAACCAAATATGGGGGTAAGAAGACATGGCTGTGTTGCAATATGCACACAAACTTACCAGCTCATACAATTCAAATGGCCCTTACGGTAGGTGGGTAAAATACAGAAAGGAGGGGACTGAGGAGTGGGAGGACTGTAGAAATTCTAGTGCTTTCTGTTGCAGGAGGAGAGCTGGCCACTTCTACCTACCGGCAACCTCGCGAATCACCTCTTACTAGCAGGATGTGTTTGATCGTTACAGATGAATTAAAGCACTTTGAAATCAGTTTCTGATTCTTTGTGATTCTTTTATCTCCTAGTAAAGTATTTAAAGTCACTGTGTGTCCTCCCCACAGAAGGATGAGCTGGATGACATCCCGATTGAGCTGAGCAAGGTGCAAAGCGTCAAGGTGACTGCCATCATCCCTCAGAACGCTTCCATCACTTACCCATATCCTCACCACTGATCACCATCAGCGCTACTTACACCTCTGTCAGTTTGAAGCTAATATATCATCTGACCTAAAGGTCTAAACTCTTCCCAGGATTCAGAGCTAAGCAGATCAGCTTGACAAGGATAAATAAGCTACTATAAATATGATAGAAGAAACCAACATGAAGCCAAAACACATTTTTTTTAAAAAGACAGCAGCTCTCCTCCAAACGAGCTAGATGATGAAGTCGTCTTGTCTATTAATCTTCCCCACCCACTTGTTCTGTTTGCAGGTGGTAGCCAAGAAGCGTCGGGACCGGGGTCTGCCGCGCGCCTTCGAGATCTTCACCGACAGTAAAACGTACGTGCTGAAGGCTCAGGATGAGAAACACGCTGAAGAGTGGCTGCAGTGCATCAACGTGGCTGTGGCTCAGGCCAAAGAGAGGGAGAACAGAGAGACCACCACCTACCTGTGAGAGCGGCACCGACCGAGACGGCGGCGGGGACGCGAACGCGCAGCCAAACATACGCTGACTTCCACATGTAGGATATTTGTTTCTTGTAAGCATTTACAAGACGGGGGGATAAAAAAAACCCCAGCAGGTGACTCTGAGAAGAAAAACTAAGCGCACTGCTAGTAACTTGTCAATAGCACCACCAGCTCTGTCTTCAGTCGTAGTAATGATGGAGCGCAAATAAGAAAAAGGATTTTTAGACATTAAACCAGCAATAAAAGACTAATGAAGGATGGTTACGTATCAAAAACACGACTCCCTGTATTTACCATTACGTTTAACCAACCTGCCCGTGTGCCATGCTTCTCGGCACGTAGGCCGCCATCAGCGATAGCAAATGTTTGCTTTACGTGTTCAGATGTCACCTGACTTTTCCGCTTTGCTCCTACAAGCAAACGAAGCAGGCATCAGTGGGAAGTTGGGATTTCTCCGTTTAATGACACATTTAGAGTCCAGAGTAGTATTCAACAATAAAGACTTCATCAAAGCAAAGACCTCATAAGGAGTTGTAGCAATAATGAGACTGAACAGTTCCTCTGGAAAGCAGGAAGGATGAAAAACGAGCCTAATGGACAGCAGATGGGGAGCACATTGGATACTGGAATTGTGTGTGTGTGTGTGTGTGTGTGTGTGTGTGTGTGTGTGTGTGTGTGTGTGTGTGTGTGTGTGTGTGTGAAAGAGAGAGTGAGTGATCTTAAAGGAATAGTTCAGCACTTTGCGATATATGCAGTCACCTTCCTGCCAAGAACTGGAAGAGATGATTCAGGCTGCTTTCATGTAGCTGTGTGGGTCAAGTGAAATGAAGCTAAAGCTTAGTGTAAAGACTGGAATTTGAGTTTGACTAGTCTGGCTATGACTAACTCCTGGTAAGGGGGTGGCAGCCGGGGACAGCATATTTCCTCAAATGTCAAACAGGGCCAATAATAGGATATGTTTAACTCATTTTGTGTCATGTATCCTGCTGTATTCTGTTTTTTTCATCACTAACCGGGTTTTTCCTAGCTTAAACGGGTCGGGAGCAGCGTCAGCACAGCTGTTGCCTAATAGTGGAGTTTGGATCACAGGTTTCTAAGAAATCACTGAAGCAAATGAGTGGTTTCCTTGTGGATTTAGAAAGGTTGCCAGTTGAGTCACACTGATTTTCGATGACTCTGCGAGAGAGAGAGTGGAGGTGAGCTGGCTTACTTTAGAACAGGCCTGTTCCTCGGGTTTGGGTTTAAAAGCTTGTGTGATTTTATTATTTTATTTTGGGGGGAAATGTGTCATTAGATTTTTATTTTTCTCCCTGAAAATTGAGACGGATGGATGAAGAAAGAGTGAAGATGTGAGTGTTTAAATTGGCTCTAACTGATAGTGTGCACCAGTTGAACTTTGACAGACAGGTATTCACTCTCTCTACCCACAGGTGAATGCTGCCTTAGCACTTTTTGAAGTTATATGTAACATTAAAGCTGCTAAAGGTGGTCTTAATTTGAACTCGTTTGACAGACGAGCTCTCTCTCGTCGGTCTTTTGGCTAAACCCCTGTCAGCTGTGTAAATGCAGCCATAACACAGCCTTTCCCACCAGGTCAGGTTACCCGTTTGTACTTTTAGCTGTCCCTGTTACCCCCACCACCACACACACAGCAGAGCTGACCTGCATCTGCTTACAAATCATATTATTTACATCATGTCTCTCCCTCACATTTTTATTCCTTCCTTCCTTCCTTCCTTCCTTCCTTCCTTATGACCTACTTACACACATGACTTTGGGCCCTAAAGCCAGTGGGGTATTCCCCCATGACTGCACTTAAGTTTTTATAAAAATTAATATTTACATTCATTGGGGTACGGCAGCATCTCAAGAAACTGTGGACAGAAAGGAATTGGATAATCTTGGTCCTAGATGAATGAAACCTACTGATTCCGATTGCTGACAATCAGGATGGATACAGCCTACCATCTTGTTTCTGACCACTATCTTCACATTTAATCACTAATAATTATTAAACTCTGGCTTTCACACCGATAGTTTGCCTTTTTGTCCCATCTCCCACCAATCACCCCCAACCAGTAGCTGCAGATGCCTGGCCTTCTTTGAGCCTGGTCCTGTTGGGGCGTTCTTCCTGTTAAAAGGGAGTTTTTCCTTCCAATCGTTGCCATGAGCTTGCTCAATTGACTGTGTGCACGTTCCGGTGCGGAAACTCCTGTGGGGAGCTTTGTTTCCGGTGTCCTATTCGCGCCTGGTTTACGATCCAAAACACGTTAATCAAGTGAATGAATCAAGCGGCGATTTACATTTCTATAGATGTCTTGGGCATTTACCCAATATGTCTGTAAATGATGTTCATTGACTTGTCGATATTTTTTCCCCGGGCCTCAGAGCAAAAGAGAAAAGGGATTCAAATGTTATATTTCTCAGCTGTCCCTCGTTTATCGCGGGTGTTATGTTCTAAAAATAACCAGCGATAGGTGAAATCAAGAAAGCCAATTTTATTTTTTGACGGTGCAAAACTTTTCCTGGACATACAGTACTGCTCTTCAGAGTCACACTGCTAGCGATCGATGCAGCGATTCTGTACTGTACATGAGAGACGTCACGGAGGAGATCGTCTGCAGCGATCAGGACGCAGGACACAATGTGACGTAAAAAAAATAAGCATGCAAACTTGCACTAAAAAATCTGCGAAACAGCGAGGTGAAAGGTGAACCGCGTTATTAGCGAGGGACCACTGTAATTTTGAAGGTAAGTCACAACATACCCTTCGTAAATACTAATGTATAGAAACCCTTACCAGCAATCATTCATTTTTTGTGTGGCTTTTTTCTCGGTTTGTTAACATGCTGTGTAGGTGTGTACTTGACTAGCTGATATCAACATAATGGGGGAAACATCTGGTTTGACTATTCTTCACCTGTAGTTTGAATGCTGAACATTTGCCTGTTTAAATCATGAGACCAGTCACTATACAGAGATGTGCTTCTGAATGTGAAATGTGTCTTCTGCTGCAGTGATGCAGTTCTGCTTGTGTTGAGTGATGTAAACAACTGATCGATCTAAACTCTTTAAACGTCAAAATTGATCATTAGATTTTTTGTGACACAACAGTGGTGAGTGTTCCCACCTTCTGCTCTTTGTAACTTAACGCGATCTTTCCGTTTTCGAGTTTTGGACATGATTTTGGAGTATATCTTTGCAGTAGCGATTGACCGCAAAGTAAAGCTACCGGAAATGTACAACCCCACATCCGGTCTCAAACCAGGAAGTTAGCATTTTCTCGTGCACAGGGTCAATAGGGGGTTGTCTGATTGTTGGGGTTTTCTCTCTATTATTGTAGGGTTGCTTTATACTTTACAGTATAAAGTGTCTTGAGGCGGCTGTTGTGATTTGGTGCTATATAAAAGTTTTTCCTGACTACATTTGAGACAAAGTTTTATGCTATTAGATATCATTATTATATTCAGCACCTCTGCTGACCTGCTGTATTGTAAAGGTTTCATAAAGCTCTTGCTCTTTTTAGTTGAACAGTGTTGATTTGTGTTTAAAGTGAATGTGTTATAACATGAATGCCAGAGTTGTGTTAAAGTAGCGATATCAGCTGTCAGTGCTGCCATGGTGGCTTAGTTTCCAAATCTCTATTCTATCTATCTATCTATCTATTAGGGGTGCAACGATACTTGTATTGATATTGAACCGTTTGATACAGTGCTTTCGGTTCGGTACGCATATGTATCGAACAATACAAAATTTTTTAGTTATTTTATCAACTTTTCTTCTGATGATGCTGTCTGTGTTGAGCGTTCAGTGGATCTGCGTTCGACTACTCCGCCTAGGCTGCACTGTCGAGTGCAGATCCACTGAGCGCAGTGCAAGCTAGCAAGACAGAAGCTAAGCTCGTTGCAACATGGCAAATTGAACCTCCCCCACCCTCATTCAGATCTGGCCTTTGGAACCATCTTGGTCTTCATGTGAAGCATGACCCTGAAGGTAAGCGCGTCATGGACAAAAGTAAAACAGTATGTCGGATGTGCCACGCAATGCTCAATTTGTGGGAACTAGTGCGTTAGCGCAATTAGCCCGTTAACGGGGCGTCCAGCCCCACTCATGGGGCGATCCGCGGTAACTTGTTAACGGAGATTTGCCGTGTTGTGGCGTTAACGTCATTTCAATGAGATTAACGCTGACAGCACTAGTGTGAACACAACAAATATGACTGCACATTTACACAGACATCCTAGTGCAAAGACAAGTGGAAGCAGACAAAAACAACAAGCATGCAATCTACAAACTTTACCCGTCATTTAGACAGCCGTTAGCACATGATTCTCCTCATGGGGACCTGATATGTTTAATATGCTGCTGAGAATATAGCCCAGAAGAAGCGTATAGTATAGCTTTTATTTTGAAAAGAGCCATTTCTCTGTAATAAACTCTCTTTTCCAAAGATGAGCGATTTCTCGATCAGATAGATTTATTTTTTTTATTTTGTTTCAGCAACATTAAATTTAAAAACTGTACTTTTGAGTTGAAATATATATTTATAATTTTAATAAATGACAAATTAAAAAGGCATGAACATTTTTTTGTATCGAAAAAATATCGAACCGCGACACCAAAGTATCGAACCGAACCGTGAATTTTGTGTATCGTTGCACCCCTACTAACTATCTATGAAGCAGGATGGAAACTGCTGTAGATTTTTAACAATCACACAAACTGTGAAGATGATTATAAGTATTCCAGTGAATGTATAAAAACATTAGCATTAATATCAGCCTCGTGTGGCGAATCATAGATGTTTGCTGTTGTTTTTTCTTGCTTTTAACCTTTAGCATGTTGTTCGATTGCATTTGATTGTTTTTATATAATGTCAGTATTTATTTTTACAGGCATTTAACACTTTTATCGTGTCTGGAAAGACGACTGAAACTACAAATGCCAGATTTTACTTTGTCTCCTCCTCGTCTTCCTCTTCTCTTGTTTTATATTACTCTGAATTAACACTGCAAACAAATGAAAGCTGTATTCTATTTGAAAATTCAACAGTTATTGTTGTGATTGTCATATTTTGCCTGCTGCACCTTCTGCATGCCTGCCTATCAGACAGAGCGCTGTAATAAATCTTTACAATAACTGAACGCCGTGATCGTCGCTGAATTTTTGTTTGTTTGGTTTTTTTTGCTCTTCAGTCAGGAAAGAAGTTAAAGGTTTCCTTTACAGAAACACCGTCCAAACTCCTGGATGTCATTACATTATCAGTGTAAATTACACTCGGGCTCTCACTTTAAAGATGCTGTAACTTTAGTAAGACCCTCAGTACGTGCAGAAAGAAACACGTGGGGAGAAAATAGGATAATTACCAAAGTTATTCCATAATCTTCATTCCTCGAGACACATTTCTCATGCAGGAACGAAACTGGACCACCTCAATCACGAGCTTTGGAGATGACTCGGTGTGAAGCGTTAGGGAGCACTTGGCAGCGTGGCTGTAGGATCTGACACAGCACAGTGCATGTCAGAGCTGGTAGCAGTTACATATAATAATCAAATTCAGATCAAGCTCAGTTAAACTGCAACAAATCATTTCTGACAGCTGGACGTTTTGAGTGAGCCGGGCTCAGCTTGTGATGCACTCTTTCAGTTGTTTATTCGTACTATAAACACATAAGTAACCACAGTGACTACTGATCTGAAGCCTCTTTGCTTGGAGTACAGCGTGTTACAGGACTATCTGTGAATCACAGAGAATATCATGTCAGTCCTGTAAGTGACCTCCAACACCTTATCTCGCTTCATAGCGATTTTTCTGCGGGGCTGGTGGAAAAATACTGCCTTTCTCACCATCCATCTCCATGGAGCACCACTAACGTCCATCATCAGGAATTCTGACATACTCTGTAGTCTCCATCAGCTATCTCTTCAACGAATACCTGCACGTTTTACAAATCACCATAATGTGACTGATAACACATGCAGAGAGCTGCTGTCCTAGCAGGAAAAAATGTATTTAAAACCATTAATGGTGACTGAATACCACCTGCTGACTCTCTACAATGACTCATCATTAATCCTGCTTAAAAACAGACCCTAAATAGTTAAACTTTGCTCAATCATGGCAACTATGACAAACATACATAGCAAAACCTTCTGGAATCCCTTTTTGTTTGAGTTTGAAGTATCAGCTGTGGCTACAATTAAACTCGTTTGGCCTTCTTACATTAAATCTCTTAATCAGTGTTTTAGGATATTCAAGTGAGGACACATGGAAAGCTGTATAACACTGAAACTTAAGGCCTACAGCACCCCCTGGCTGCCATAAATGTCACTTTTCCTCCCAGTTTCTTTTTAACCTTCATGTGTACCGTGCCTCCAACTCAAACTAGCAGGATTAAACCGTTTGCATCAGATGTATTCCCAACTGTTTGAGTCCATGCATTTCAGATCATAGCTTCAGTTTACCCTCCGATCAGCTGAGACTTCACTGTCTCCACTTAAGGCAACAATACAAATCAAACAACGGCTCCTGCCACTAGAACCAATGCTTCTTTGTTTTTGTTTTTTACACCAGGCACAAATTCAATAAAGGAGTGTACAGGTCAGTGGCATAGCTCATTTATTACTGAATAAAAATTGGACATGAACACGTGCAGACTAAAAACCAGTGTAACAAAACTGACAACCCTAAAATCTTTTTGCAGCAAGTCTGCACTCCCTGCTGGGAGGTCAAAAAATAAAAAATAAAATAAAAAGTCAAATAGACAGTACTCTTGAAACTGTACAAAATACAGCATCAGCCACATATCTGTTCAATAAAAAAAAAAGAAAACAAAGACTGTGCAAACATTTTGATCTTTCCTGAATGTTTATTTTACATTTATTCTTCAGTACGTCCACTGAGCCATTTGCTTTTATAAATCAAAGCATTCACATTTTGTCAGTGGTCATCATTCCGTCTTTACACTGTAAATAATTTCCCCCCCAAATGTCCATAACATTATATGTAAAACTAAAAAAAAAAAAAGGGGGGGGAACAACAACAAGAGGGGGCTGGGTTGGGTAGGCTAGATGGTTTGTCAGGATATATGGTTGGGTCTGGAGCTGATGTCACACTACAACCTTGCCTTTGCCAGTCTGGGCAAATGTTTAAAGGTAATTGTAGAGCACCTCATGGTGGTGGTCACAGCTGCAGTGTGCATGTAGACGCAAAACCATCAACCACCCAAGATAAATGTCAGCTACAGATCTGCTGCTCTGTAGGAGACTCAAAGCAACCCGATTCCATCAAAGACATTTGTACATGAGACACGTGGTGACATATCTGGCTCCACTGTTTCCACTGAGATGAATCATAATGCTGGGCAGATGTTTTGTGACTTCAACAAAATTTGAAAAATTAAAATCAACTTGTATACGCTGATGGTCTGACGCCAGGTGTGTATGAGAAACCCAGCAAATTCAGAGGAAGGACCCCCTGCTGGTACACAAAATGGCAAATCCAATTAAACGTGTTTTCAGTCACGGCAGCTTCGACAAGGTTTTTGAAAATTTTTGGTCTTCAATAAAGCAAGGTACAAGAATCTTTTCTGTTACATGGATGTTTGGTTAACTTCTGTTTTACCTTCTGCACAAATATTAAATTTAAACATCAATCTGTCAGTCAATGTTCAGAGGGCGCGTCTAATTTGATTTGCATATACTCAAAGTACTCATGTGACCATCAGCCCCAGAGCCTGAGTGGGTCGGTTTGGGTCTCAGCGACGGTGGCGGCTGTGTCCCGAGTGCCCACTACTGCTGTGGTGTTTGCTCTTGTGGCTACGCTCCCTCTCTCTGTCCCTGTCGTAGGATCGGGACCGCTCCCTGTCCCTCCGGTCTCGATGGCCACTTCCTCGGTCATGTTTGTGTTTCTTTGACGACAGATCGAAGGAGCTGCGGTCTCTGTCTCTCTCGCGTTCCCTCTCTCTGTCACGGTCCCTTTCTACTTTGACTGGACTGCGGGACCGCGACCGAGAGTGCGAGCGCTTCCTTTTATGACCGGAGCCTCCACCTCCGCTGTTGCTGTGACGACCGCTGGGCTTGGAGTCGCTATTACTGTGGTGACTGGACTTGGATTTAAGGTGGGGGAGGAGTGGTGACGGCGGATGCCGCTGTGGTGATGGGCTACGGCTGTGAGAGCGAGAATGTGAACGAGAACTGTAGGTCCCTGAGTGGCTGCGTCTGCTGTTGTAACTGCGAAAACAACAGGTGGGAAAAATGGACATGAGAAACAACCAGACTATGAAAATCAGATCTTTTTAAACATTAGGAAGGTAGAGCTACACATTCACACACATTAAAACACAAAACTGTAGAGCTTACTGTCTGCGAAAGGAGCGCGATCTTGACCGCGAACGCGTTCTTGAACGAGAGCGACTTCCACTCCTACTGTTCCTCCCAATCTTTACCTCCTTCCTTAACCTGAAGACAAACATTTTGAACTTGAAAACAGACTATCAGGCAAGTAAGAGATCACAACTATTACCTTGTTACAAATGACGGCAAAATATTGACTTAAAATGCGTTTCTTACCCATTATGTGGACTCTTGTTGACCTGGGTACGGTTGTCTGGTTCCTTTTTAACTGGTTTGACAGTCTGGGGGTTCGGGGACTTCTCTTCCACCTTGACCACAGGGGAGGACGGTTTGGAAGCAGGTGAGAAGCCACCCAGCGTGGACAGTGCAGGAGTACCATCAGGATTCAGACCCTTAGCCTTTATCCTAGCCTCTGCCAAGAACACTTTCCTTCGCTCCACCTCCTTCTCCAGCTGCTCATAGTTAGGCTAAGGGAAGAAAAAAAAAAAGAGCTCTTACTTTCATTCAGGCACCTTCCCCTGAGCCATACAGTGCAGGAGTGTATGCTAGTTTATTTTAACCCTGGATCGATGTAATCTGTCACAATATGTTGACGAGATTGCAGAAAAATGACATCAGCCTTTGAACTAACTCTACTACTCGTGATTTTTTTTCAATTGTTTTTAAGGCCTACCTAAATTGAAAACATTTTTTAACTTCATGTATTTTTTATTTTATTTGAGAATCTCAAGCTCAGTTTTGAACAAATGGAAAATAAACTGACAAATAAAGTTTTGCCTCCACAGCTGCTGGATCAGCCTGCTGAGCTGTACAATTTGGGATTTCATCTGAATTTTTAGACTCTACACTGTCTGAACACAGAAAAGCTCTCAGTTACAGTGAAGCCTCTGCTTGCTTCATGTCCCAGCTCAAGTCTAATGGGTAAGTTGTCTGCTTTAGTCTCCAGTCACATCAAAATGCTTGGCTGATTTCTGCTATAATCACATTTTAAATGCCCAGAAGGAATGTGCGCAGCCTAATGTAACTGTTAGCAGATAAATTGATGGTTTATCAACAATTATGCTACTACATTACAGTGCTATGTGAGCCATTCAGGTAACTGATGATGTCCTGCTTCTGGACTACCAGCATTTAATGAAGAATCAGGAGCATGTCGAGCTCTCTATTTTCCCACTTGTTTGTACATTCCCTCACATGAATCCTGATAGTTTCAGAAATCTCCCTCCAGAAACGTGTTCACATTTGAGAGTCCTGCTCTCGATGATTATTATTCCTTATACTGGAATCATGATTGTTATTCTCTCACTAATAAATTTAAAAACTGGGGGGAAGTAGCCGTAAAAAGCACTGAGGAATTGGAACAGGCCAATCACAGTAGTTGATCCATTGATCCAACATGTGAGTTCAAAGGGTCTGACCAAGACTTGACCCAGTGCTTTTTAAAATCGACTAAAGACGGCCCATGCTTCAGTGTGTTCTAGACATGTTTTATCATTCAGGACTTGAGCGTAATCTATTTAGCAATAGTCACAAAACACACTCATTGTGGATGGATTATAGTTAATGCAAAGCATAGGAAAGCGCTGCACTCATATTTACCTTCTTCCTGGTGTAAAGTTTCAGGGTGGTGATGCAGATATCTTTGATCTCTTCTTCCGTGGCTCCAAACAGCAGGAACCAATGGGGTCTGGTTGGCAGCGGTATCTGAAAAAGAAAGGCAGAGTTATTTATCAAATTGCTCTTATTAGACAAAGACATTTTGATGTGCCAATGTGGGACTATCAACAGGAAAAAGTTTCAGATTTTCACTATTTCCTCTCACCTGCAGTGCTCGGGCAGCAAGGTATATGCAAGCGCAGGCAATCGTCTCAGCTTGAAACCTCACAAACACATCTGTCCTCAGGCTATCGTTCATGTAGTTCCTATGGAGACAAAAGAACGAACAAAAACATAGCATCTTCTCCACACAAAACCTTAAATCCATCTTTCAATATTACACTCATTGACTATAACCCAGTACTGCAGGTTAATAATCTGTAACATTTCTCTACAGTACAAGCTCCTAACCAGGGATTTAACTTTTTTAATTTTCTTTGAACAAGCACAGTTAACTGGACCCCTGGACTGTTGGATTTGACACAGTGCTCAAGTGAGATAAACTCAGGTTTAACTTTGTCCATTTCTCTCTGGGGCATCCATGAGAGCGCATCACATCACAAATAAAGCATGAAGACACGGATGGTGAAAAAATAATTATCTACTGGTAACCTGCCAACTCCACCTCATCTAATTGTGCCCGGAGGCCAACAAGGTTACGCTCTAATGACGATTAAGACAAGGGCACATGCCATACAAGGTGGGGAACATGCAGGCTCGCAGATGTAGAATATTTATCTAAGATGCAGCTGCCACAAATCTGAGGGGAACTGGGTAGCACAGCATGTCATGTAGCATGCAACTGGTGGTTCTTGAAGTCAGTGGTATGCTGATATGCTCAAAGTAAAAACGGATTTTAACATTTATTCAAGGTTCAGCCACAGAACATTTACCACTTTAGGTAAAAACTGTATAATGCAAACTGAAATGACCACAAAGTCCACTTGAGTGAAACTCCCTTCTAGTAAGACTCATTAGAGGTCTTCTCTAGAAGACATCAGGTGATGATTAGCTAAAAACAGATTATGTGTCAGAGGGTTGTCTAGGACAATGAATAAATGAGATTAGACATTGGGAGAGTATTAGGAATGGCATGATGGCCAGGTTGTGAATCAGGCAAGTTACGGGGTAGTGTCACATCTATGTCCTTAAGAAATAGATGTCACAAAGACAAAAACAGAAGTGTGATAACAGAAACATGGTGGTGAGACTCCTTAAAGTACCCAAACACTAATCCCAGAAAGCTCACACAAGAAACCCACCATTAGGGGAAAGAAAGAAAAAAAACTACATCTAACACAGTCAAACTTCCTCTGCATTGCAGTGGCACTGGGATTACCTTGTCAATACCAATTTCCAACCATACATAAAATTTTGGACTGCTCCAGTTAAAAGTTTGCTGCAAATGCTGAAAACCTGCCATTCAGATAAAGTGTCTTCAGTCCAAACTGCCTAGAACAAAACTAGCATGCCAACTCTGCTATAGATAACACATGGATGTTGGATTCTGAGTGCTGCGTGGGTGAGACAGGTCCATGGAGGCAAAACCTGAGAACTCGATCAGCCTGTAAGACAGACACATGTCTGGACACCACGTCAGTTGGGGACAAGACACAATACCTACTGTAAATTAAAAAAAAAAAAAGGGCAGGTAAACTAGTTAAAAAAAGTCTGTTCTGGCTAAGTTTACTTCACTGATAAATGCAAGTAAACGAAAAAAAGTTAGAATATACATCTATCTGTAGCTACTTGGCAAAAATAGTTATTACAGATGAAAACCTTTATAGCAAGACCAAAAAATACAAATCCTTTTGGACACCCAAGAGAAAACAAGACGATGCTGGCTGTTGGGTAAAGTCCCGCCCGCCCCCTTCAGTGAATCTCGGCATTGGGACTGGCTGTCTGGAGAGGGGCAGCCAGCCAATGGGGGGAGCTTCCTGAGGTCATGTGGTTGGAGGAGGCAGAGTTCAGAGGTTCTTTATGTGACTTACCAGCATGGACTACCCTTTAATCAAAGAGTAGAGAGAAAGGACAAAGTTAAACCAAGTCCCCCGGGCACCGCAAATTAAAAAAAAAAAAAAAAAAAGACTTTACAGTAAGCCATGTAAGGGCTGATAAGAGAGTGAGACAAGTAGTAAATTTGTAATAACACAAATTGCTCCATCAGGGAAAAGAAGAAAAAAAAAGTGGAAGGGTTCAAATGGAGTGAGGAAATGTCGTCCTCAGACCTGGGCAAAATGGCTGTTGAATGTTTTTCAAATGCGTGCCTGTAAATTGGTAGGCACTTGAACATTACTTATCTGACAGGTGGTCCACATATGGGTCAGTCCCAAGTTCCTGGCAGATAAATCAAGTGCTCTTCTGAAATTCAACCATTTGAAACTCGTTCAACTTCATCTTTAGCCCAGGTCTGGTAGCACTTCTTGCAGACATGACACAGGTTGCTGCTGTGGGGGGGGGGGGGGGGGGTTGTCTGTGAAAAACTATTAACTTACCAGGCTGTCTGCACCAATGTCTGGTTCTTCTCGCATTCCAGGACTTGAAGATACAGGACAACGATCTGTAATCATACACTGAAGTTAAAAAAATACCCTGCTCAATAGCCCCAGGAGCGTCTCCAAGATCAAACCTGTTCTGTTAAGTAAGAATAATATTTTAACCCTGTCTCCTGTACAGCTGCATTAGCTGCTTATTACATTTAAAATGTTATTACCCAAAAAAAGAAAGAAAAGAAACTCACCTTGTGAGGGTGCTTGACATGCACACAAAATCCAAGCTCCTTCAGGACCCGCCTTTCCGCTTTGATGACTTGATTTTTGGTATTTATGTAGTTCTGATCAAGTATCAATGGACTTGGAGTCCTAGTTTGCAAAGGAATCAAAATAAAATATTGGTTCCCTCTTGCATTTAAAAGAAAAAAAACAAAACAAAACAAAATTTAAAAAAGAAAAAAAGACAGTGCCCTTCTGAATTCCTGCGCCCCTTCGTTTTTCCCATTTCAACCAACTCAAAGCAACAGTTAACTGTTTGCATGCCTGACAGTTTGCTGGGGTTTGTGGACTCCTGTGGTTCCAGTGAAAGCTTGTGAGATTCAAAGACAGCCCTCAACCCAAAAAACACACCCTGTGCCACAGCCTTAACAGAAATATCAACTTGGTGCTAACATTACGATTTCACAACAGACGTTTTGAACCTCAATCTTAACGCCAATTTAAAATAAAAATGGAAAGCCGCCATTACTGTACTCCATCACAACTCATTCTCATCTATATTCTTATACTGTATGTCAGTATACTGCAAATTAATTGACCAAAACCACTGTCTGGATGCAGGCAATCCAGACTTTGAAGGAAAACATTCAGAGCAGAGATTTTTTGAGTCAAGTTACGCTTCACTGACCCCCAAAACATTCCACTGATGAAGACAAACTCGTGGAAAGAAAATCCACAAAAAACAAACAAACAAACAAACAAAAAAACACGAACGAACAAAGCTGATACACCAACGTCTGCTCAAGTTGCCTGTCATCGTGCCCACAAGATGGAATTAAAATCTGGAATGGAATTAAACCACAATGATTTGTGAGAGTCATTCATTATATAGCACGACCCCTGACAAACCAGTAAACTTCAATATAAAGTTCCGAGTCTGCAATTCTAATGTCTGAAATATATTCTAATGTGAATGTTACACTACAAACCACATGCATGGAAAAAAAGCGAAAACAAAAATAACCTCTGACTAAAGACAATACAACAAGCACAAATCCCAACCTAACATTACACCTCTTTTATATATACCTCACAGCTACACTTAAGAAATGCAATATCAAATTAACAGCATATAATGGCAAACTGTTGAAGCTAGAGAACATGCACTGACCCTCACAAAACCGACAGACTCACAGTAACCAACTAATCATTCTAATTCTAACATACAAGATGATACTTCTTTAAAAGCCATGTTTGCAGCTGGTGGTGGATGGGGTGTTGCTCTTTAAGCACAATTAAAATGCATGGTGAGGAGCAGTCAGAGAAGAAAACTACATTACCCAAGGGTCCGCAGAATGACGGACAGATACCCAAAGCTTAAGACTGAACCACAGGAGTCCTCAAGGCGCCCCGGGGGCCAAGGACCTTCGGCCAACCTGTCATCCCCGATCCCAGTGCCCCGCGGTGGCTCAGACCACGGGAGTCTCCCGCAGGAGGGGGTGGGGTGGGCCTGGGGGAGGAGGGAGACCCCCCTCGCATCATGGTTCATGCCGACAGCTTCATCTTACGTACCATTCCACATCACCCAGGCTTTGGTAAATGTAGCTGGTCGCTGTTAGTTGGTTGCAAGGGAAAAAAGAAGTCAAGTTAATGCCAAAATCTGTAATATTGACATCAACAGATTTGTATGAAGACACAGGTACAGCTGCTTTGTCTGTGACTGTGTCTTACAAATAATAGACTTGAATTTTTGAAGCCAGTTGTTTGAGGCATTAATTTCAGTGCAATGTCAAACTGATGTTAAATGTAGACAATTACACTGCAAAACTACCAGTGAAGCGGAAACTGAAAAGTTTTAAAATGGTTTAGAGTACATGGATAAACAAAAGGGCACTTTCACAGCAAAAACACAGATCAGCATCAAACATTACATAATACAAAAATAAGAAAACAAAAACAGGAAAAAAAACATTGCAATGCAGCATTTTTTACATGTTAAATAATTATTTTCAAGAGGAGAACATTGGATTCATTTGGAGTGCTTACTTTTTTCCTCTGAGCTGCTTCAGGTGATGGAAAACATTAATGACATCTCGTATTCGCCGTGGTGCTTCTTCTATCTTGGAGGCCAAGTTGATGCAAGCCATGGCAACAATCTGGAAAATAAAATGATAAGCAAACAGGAATGTTTACTACAGAAAACTGAGCTCAAGTGATCAGAACACAAACACGAGACAAAAAAAAGAGGCAACAATATAAACCCTATCCTGTTTTGTTGTGGGGGGTGATGTGTACTCTTTACATACCTATCAATCCACTCTACAAACGTAATGATGTACTGAAACCAATGCTGACACTACAATAGTGCAAGTGTTTTAATGCAGTGCTATTGTGTACTTCGAGTCTGTGCTCAGTTTCACACTCATAGGAGATCTCACTTCATCGTTGAGTTCTTTAACTGGTGGAGTTAGACTCGACAATATGGCTGCCACTAACGTAGGTACAACGTTATGCAATGCTATGCTAACAATACCGGCCGACAGCGGCCCGGCAACACTCCGGAAACTCTTAACACACTTACCTCGAAACTGTGCTTGACGAAGGACTTGGAGTAGAAAAAACGATGGAAAAGTACTTGAGCTGTTGCCATTGCGACCTGTCGAACGGGGGCGAAAAAAAAGAGCATAATTGTACATCGTCTTGTGTAAACTGGCCTAACCTTGCACAATGGATCGCCGCCATTTTAATTCCACCACGCCAACGTCAAGAGCTAACATTTAGCACACTGCTGACAACTAGGCCGCAGAAACTACAAGCCACATCAACTTTCGCCTATTATTATTAAACACCCAACACTAATGCACTGCAGTCAAGAGCGCTTACCTGTGGCAACCGGAGGAGAATACCCGCTGACTGAATCAGCTCACAGCCAAGAATACGAAGATCGGCCTCTGTGTTCAGGTCGAGGCCGTCGAACATCGACGGCGTCGTTGAGAGCCTTTCCTCCGGTACAAGCGAGTTGTCGATTGTAAGGTACACTTCTGAGTAAAATTTGTCGCCAATGAGAATCCCATCATTGTTAGTGGAGGCATTGGAAGATACAGAGAGAGGACCTGCTGCCATCTTCACCTGAAAAACAACGTTTAGCAGCTACAGCGAACACAGCCTCCACACGGTAACAGCGGAGCAGGGTGACTGGCGAAGTGCGTGACGTCAACATGCTGTTCGATGGAAACGCTGTGTACATCCGCGGTGGTAAATAGTCTCGCAACGCTGACTCGTTAAATTTTACAAGTGCACGTAACCTGAATGTATTTAAATATTCTAAATATAAGTTACAAATATTTTAATAATAAGCAAAACATTTCACCTGGTATATAATGTTTCATTGCTTTCCGTTTTAAACTAGTCAACTCTTTGCTTCAATTTCACCTTAAAAATCCTGTGTCAAAATACTTCAGATAAACACCATAAACAATTTAATCCCGAAAACAAAATGTACTTGACGCATGAATCAAATCAGTTTTATTACTGGCACTACATTAACATTCACTGTAGCACTACTAGTGACAGTTTTCTACGTATTACTCAATAAACGTCACTGCCGGTAATGCCTGCTACATTTCCGACGTCACCCAAAGGCAGCAGAAGAGAACACATCGCCACTGGTCGCCACCAACGGTTTCTGTGATGTGATTTACGGGAAAGTCCGGACTTGTCACTATTACCGCTAGAACATATCCATCCGCCAATTTAAAATAAAGGAAGAAAATATTAGTGAAATGTATTTTTAAAAGACCCGTTTAAATATTTCGTTTAATAAATAAGTAACTGTTTGTATGGACTAGTCACAGACTACGGGTGTTGTTATATTTCATCTTCAAAAAACTAAAAAATTAGGTAGAATGAATTGTGATAACTGTTAAACTTAATTTTAAGACATGCCTGGAGAGCAGTTTTGACTTTGCGATTCTGTTTGCAGGTTTTATATCCATTAAAGTAAGATACAATTTCAAAATAAATCCTCAAAAATTGACCAGAAGTGTTACCAAGATTGCTGTGAAGTGGCACTTACTTACAGAATGTCTTTGATCATGTCAAAGATGGCAACAACACAGTATTTAATGCAGGGAACACTTTGTTCAGTGACAGCTCAGCTCACAGGATTTTATTGCCTGAAGCCTTGTAGTTACCAAAAGCAGTCAGCAGAGGAAAGTAGAGACCCACCAGTTGCTACAAGAGAAGCTCTGTGGCTCCTGGGGTCATTCAGTTTGTTCTGTGAGGACTTGCATGCTCATCATGCTCATCTTGTCCCCTTTCTCCTTCAACAAACCCACAGGCACTACAGTTAACTGATGACCAGAGTAAATGTCATAAAATGTTTAATCTTTACTCACAAATATGTCTTTGCTGGTTTACCTGTGGTTCTCTGCCAGTATATGACACAGAGACTTTCAATGTAGCTTTTTTTTTTTTTTTTTTTTTACATTTTTTATTCCTGTAGGAGTTTTATTGATCTTTCATTCCAAATGAGCAAAACATTGTGTTCACTTGCTTGAAGTGTGTAGTAGCTGTTTTTAGTTTGTACTGTTAGTTTTTGAGGTTGTAATCATCGTGGTGCCGTCTTGTCCAGGCTGTCAGACTGTTTAATGTGAGCATTTGATGGAAATAAAACTACTACTTGTCTAATCTACCAAAAGTTAGTCAACTTAGTCAACAATAAACGGAGTAAATATAAAGTGCAGTTCTTAATCAATGATTTGTTTTAGTAAGCTGGGGGGGGAAGCCATTAAAACCTACCTTGCCCTGTGTGAAAAGCTCCCTGCTCCCTCTTGTTAAATCATCATGGATTAACTGTAATTAAACAAGTTTTTTTTTTTTTTTAGAAAACTGAGTTAAATTTCCTGAGCCACACCCAGGCCTGATAACTGCCAGACCTGTTGAATCAAGAAATCACTTAACCTGTCTGACAATGTGAAGCAGGCTAAAAGAGAAATGCATCGTGCCATGATCTAAACAAGTTCAAGAACAGCTGAAACACAAAATCATTGACATCTATCAGTATGAAAAGGGATACATAGCTATTTCTAAGCCTTATCCAAAAATGGAGAAAGACTGGAACAGTGGCAGACCTTCCCAGGAGTGGCCACCCTACCAAAATTATTCCAAAAGGGCATCAACTCATCCAGGAGGTCACAAAAGAACTCAGAGCAATATCTAAAGACCCGTAGGCCTCACTTGTTACAGTTAAATGGTAAATGGCCTGCATTTGTATAGCGCTTTACTTAGTCCCTAAGGACCCCAAAGTGCTTACACTACATTCAGTCATTCACCCATTCACGCACACATTCACACACTGGTGATGGCAAGCTACATTGTAGCCACAGCCACCCTGGGGCGCACTGGTTAAAGTCAGAGTTCATGAATGACAATAAGAAAGATCCATCCATCAGTTTTCTTCTGCTTATTCAGGCCAGGTGGTGGGAGCAACAGCCTAAGCAGAGAAGCTCAGACCTTCCTCTCCCTACCCACCTCAGGGTTATCCAGGGGAACACCAAGGCGTCCCCAGGCCAGCCAAGAGATATAATCTCTTCAGTTGTGCTGGGTCTGCTCCGGGGCATTGTTCTGATGGGACATGCTGGGAACACCTCACCCAGAAGGCTCCCAGGAGGTACCCCTGTCAGATGCCCGAACCACCTGAACTGGCTCCTTTTGATGTTAAGGAATATTGGCTAGGGATGGGAATTGATAAGAACTTAGCCATTCTGATTCTATGATACATTTTACTTATTGATTCAATTCCTTATCAGTTCTCTTAGCGATTCTTATTGGGTTCTCATTAGCTCCGCTCTGAGAGTTACCACCATTACTAAGCACCACATTACATTTATGCAAATTAATTGTATGTTGTGTGGTCTAATGTTGTGATCAGTGTTGAGTCATTACTCAAAAAGGTAATGTATTACACACATTAGACATAACACATTTATTAGAAGTAATGCAGTACATTACTTAATTACTCCAAGGAGAAAATCATTCATTATACCACCCATTACATTACTTTCATCTTACTCTCTAAAATGACCTGAAACACACTGTATCAAAATTATTACTTAACAATCGAACACTTGAGGCTACAATCCCAAACACCAACACAAATCCCTATCCTAATGAGGACACATCTTTCTCTTAGCATTTGGGTATGAACACAAACAACACAAAACAAAGATGAAATTCAGCACAAATACACTTCAAAGTGATGGCAACAGTTATTCTACTGTAGAAACACGACCAGGTAGGCTGCAACCTGACTGCTCATCCGCTTGTTACCGATGAAGTTCAGCAGCAGCTGGCCTCACCACAGCTCACAAATGACAAGGAGCCAGGCTTGGAGAGGGTGCCTGAGGTCAAGTGCCTGGTGACTGGGCCTTAGGCCACGGGGCCGTGCTGGTTATAGCCCAAAGAAGGGACATGGACTCACATTCCTGTAGGCCCACCACCTGCAGGGGGCACCATAGGGGTCAGGTGCAATGTGTGCCAGGCGGTGACCAAGGGTGGAGATCCCGATACCCAGCTAACGAGAATAAGAAAGACACTGGGCAAAAACAACACCCATAGAAAAATTCTTTGTCAAAAAATATCTTGATGATCCCCAAGACTTTTGGGAAAATATTCTGTGGACTGACGAGACAAAAGCTAAAGTTTTTGGATGGTTTGAGTCCTGTTACATCTGACGTAGAACTAACACAGCATTTCATGACATACATGACAGACAGGCAAACATGGTGGTGGTGGTGTGATGTCTGAGGCTGCTTTGTTGCTTGCCATAATTACTGGAACCATGGATACTGCAAAGAAGAGTGGGCCAAAATTCCTCCACAGCCTCATAAAAGACTCATTGTCCATTATCACAAACGCTTGACGGCAGTTCTTGCTGCCAAGGGTGGCGCAACCAGTCAGTAGGTTTAGGGAGTAATTACATTTTCACACAGGGCACCTATACCAGGTAACAGGTTACATGTTCAACTCAGAGGGAAAAAAATGCAAACGTTAGCTGAACTGACAAGGAAATTATCACCCAGGCTTAAAGTTTGATCCATCCACGGTATCACAACCTGTCTGCGGGTCTGTGAAGCATCCATGGGACACCACATGAAGTGACAGACTGAGGTCTCTCACCCCCCACCCTCCCACTCCCAACACCTACAACTAGCACCTCCGGCCCCCAGCGCTTACGCAGTTGCCACCATGACAAGAATACAAGCATTCTTTCTCTGGTTGCCTTGGTGACACTAATTATGGGGTGTGGGAGGGCTCACGGGGCATCCGAATTCCGAAACGACCATATCGACGTAGGACAAAGGCGTTCAGGGACACCCAGTGACGAACAAGGGCTTAGTTATACACACACGCCACTCCCTGGAGCGTGTGTGTGTTTACGAGGAACTTGCACAGATTCCCCAGAGACACGTGTGCATGCCTGCCCTGCTATGATAATTACCTTGAGGAGATCACACTCCCAGTGTGTGTGTGTGTGACATAAGTGAGTGTATGTACAAATGTTTGTGTGTATGGACAAATCTGAGAGTTTAAGAGCGTCGTTTGTGCCAACTTCATGCTGTGGGCCTGCATCGAGATCTAGAAGGAGTTTCAAGGAGTCATATCAGTGATGTTACAAGAAGGACTTCAGTTGTATCTACTCAGACCATCTTTTTTTCACACACACATGCCCCGTGGGTCGTTTTCAAACACACACACCAGGAAGGACACCAGGTCAAGGGCTACAAAGCAAGGGCAAGAGCAAAGAAATAGTCCCCAGTATGAGAACAGAGGGGACTAGAAGAGAGAGAGCTGACTGGATCAAAAATAAAGTGAAGAAAGAATTGCTTTTGAGCATCAGGGTCACAAGGGTTGAATACCAAAAGAAGGCCAAAGCGATTAAGAGTATTGACATGGAGGCAGATTTATGTGTGTGTGTGTGTGTGTGTGTGTGTGTATATGTGTGTATGTCAGAGGTACAGGGAGAGCGAGAGAGATGGGTGTTTGTGTTGAGGGTGAAAGGAAGAGAGAAACTGTGTGCAGTCACAGCAGATAGCGTGAGTGTGGCAGTTACAGACGAGGGGTGGGGAGACCATTTTAACATCTCTAAAAAAAGGGGTTAGCTCCTCATATAGTCAGCAGATATGCCGGTCATGAAGGTAAGATGCATAACAAAGATAAAACAAAGGTCAAAAGTCAGAATTTGAGCAGCACATGTTTGGAACAGATGCCTTTCATGGTGGACATTTTGTCTCTGCAAAGCAGGAAAACCACAGTGCAAGTAATAACGATAATGATGGCTCTATTTTATTCAGTGCCACAGGAAATCACTATCACAGAGGCAGCGTGTACTGTGTACTACCAGCCTTTATTTGACGTTATTAAATCCAACGTTATTTTTTCTGTTTTGGCAAATGAAAATGTACACCGTGAAATGGGCTCACGGGGTTTGGTAACCAAACCTCCATACACTTGAGAAAATGACCCTTGATTTATTGTAAATCACCTAGTAGTTTTCTGTCATATACTAAACAGATTTCTAATCATATTGTTTGTCACGATTAGCTAGCCTCAAGCGGCAGTGAATACGGCCAAAAAACCAGCGACTCCAAAAACATCTCAGGCTACACGCACAGGTGCACAGGTGTTTTTTCAAACTGACATTTCACATCCACATAAGCACTATTTTTAAATCTCTGTCTGCATCAAAATGCAAAAAAACAATCTTATGTGCGGTCAAGAGCAGCAGGTAGTTATGTAGCTTTAATTAGAAATGATGGCCAATCAGAAGCCTAATATATCATATATACTGACACAAGAATAGGTTTGGTCTACATAGAAAACCCCCTTTATTTCTATCAGAGCCCCTGAGTAAGTCAGAGTTGTGTCGGGTCATGTAGCCCTCAAATAGTAGTGATGTGCGTATCGATCCTGAAATATCGATTCCTCCAATACCAATCATTTATGTTCTAGAATCAATTCTCACATTAAAATATTGATATTTTAGTAATTTAGAGTAAATTTGTAGTTTATCATTAACAGGAACACAGTGGAAAGAAACGATAACATTCGGATTGTCTACATTCAAAGGAACTACTTCCTCTTCCGCCTTTCATAGTCATGTGCGAAATACGGCTGTATAAATGTCTCGCAGCCCCTTGGCGTGCGCACTCACAAATCTAAAATATAACCGGGCGCTGGCATAAACTCTTCTGTTTAATCATTTTCTGTTTGACGTTTATTCAGCTGTGTGAAAACCCCGGAGGAACCCTCCCGAGGGATTAATAAAGTTAAATTTAATTGAATCTAATCTAATAACTTTAATCTCAGTTATCAAAGTGACTTATATATCATGTTTAACCCGAGTAGCGAAAGACCGCGGGGGTTTGAAGACGATGTGTCGGTCGGCTCAGATATTTGAAGTTTACACAGCTACATTCTCACCTGAAAATATGTTAAAAGTTTTTTTGCGACCCAGAAAGAGAAATGAGAGTAATATTAAAACTAAGTCACTGCCGCCATTGTTGGAAACTGGAATTGGCTGGGCCGCGCTATGAATTCTGCGATATGGTTTTTCAATTTTGTTGTCCGGGTGGAAAATTGGGAGAAATTCGGGAGAATGGTGGCTAAGGGAGATTTTCGGGAGGGGCACTGAAATTCGGTATTCTCCCGGAAAAATCGGGAGGGTTGGCATGTATGGTTGTGGCAACATCACTAACCTTGTCAAACACCTCAGAGAAAATCATATCACAGAATATGACGAGCGTATGTTGAGTAGGGATGGGTATCGAAAACCGGTTCGACCTGTTTCAATTCCTCGGAATTGTTTGCCAATTTTGCAAATGATTGTAAGGCCATGTTACTCCTAAATTTCTATCTTGTTCAAAGAGAAGATATAAAACAAAGTTCTAAGCTAATCGACCTTAGTGTTCTCTTTAAAAAAAAAAAAAAAAAAAAGAATCGATAAGAGAATCGATAAAGAATCAAATCGTTAAACAGAATTGAAAATGGAATCGGAATCATGAAAATCTTATCAATACCCATCCCTAATGTTGAGGCTGAAGAGGAGGACAGGGACAGGTGCTGCTAGGGCGAGACAGACGTCTTTCACGGAGTCCTTTAGTGCAGCAGGCAGGCAAGGTGTTCAAATAGCGCACAACTTCAGTTTTTTTTATTTCTATATGATGAACTCTGCATTATTAAGTGATAAGAACAAGTAATCTGATGTCCTGTAATCATTATGATGCTATAATTTGAGATACAATAAATACAATAAGTTTTTGTACAAAGTATCGGTATCGGATCAGTATCGTCGATACCACCCTGAATATTACTTGGTATCGGACCGGAAAGAAAATCTGTGGTACCGCACATCACTATCAAATAGTTCCTGGATGTTTAAATATGTGCCGGTAACATACAAGGTTGTTTTTTAACTTCTTAAATTTAAAAATGCATTTTAAACTTCTGTGCTGCTATATCTCTAGCATGGCTAGCATATGTTGCTAACTTTCATAGCTATTGTAAGACTCTGCCCTTCCTGTAAAAAAACAAAAAAGGTCCATTGAAGTGAATGGAGATGGCGCAAGTCTTCCATTCAATGGCTCGGATTTCTTTTAATCATTAACACATTTAAAGGATATTAATGCTTAAAGTTTGCATTATTAGGGGCACGGCCACACTGAGACAGCTAACAGTGTAACAGTTAGCTATGTGCTAGATGTCACATGAGCGAATTCACATCACTGAACTTGTACTCCTGATGGTGTTTGTGGTGTTTTTAATGCAATAATTTGGCTAATAATGGGCTAAAGTCATCACTCTGGTTTTAGCGAGTGAACACCAGCATATTGTTCCTATGTTAGTTAGCAGCTGCTAATCAAGCTTGCAACTGTTAGCTGGAAACTTGAATTTCCTCTTTATCGAATTAAAATGTTCCTGTGAGATTAATAATAAAATGTTTGATTTTGCAGATATTTTGTTTTACACTTTTTACACATCATTTACACATAGTCCATGATAATTTGTTGATTAAAAGATTAATTAAATTGTGAATTATCCAGTTTCACCTTAGCAGTTGAGAGCCCACGTGCATGAGAAGCGCTCACAATATTAAAGAGTAAAATTCTACAATTCCATAACAACTGAACAAACTCCATGTGATGAAGGTCATGTGATAAGGCAAGAAGATTTGCGATAAGTGAGTACACAGAGCTTAATCTGGGATTGCTTTGTTAACAACAATTCCAGATCAAGGTCAAGATTCCACTGTGAAGCCTATTTTCTCACTCACACAAGCAGTTATGTATATAAAAAACTAATATAGAACAAAAGAAGAAGAAGAAGAAGAAATGTAGCTCAAATTTGAAGAAGTAAGCCAAGTCTTCCTCTTACACCTAAATGGACAGTACACTATGGACACAATTATACAAGTAAGAACTTTCTGTGACTTAAGGTGAGTGATGGTAGAGTTAGGATATAAATAATCACTCTCTGAAAACTCACACACGGCAAAGTCACAGGCAGTGTATAAAACACACACAAGGCCACACACTGAAACACAGGAAACCAACACTGTGCTTGTTACAAAGCACAAAAAATGCACTTAAATCACACTAAGAACCAGTATCTTGTTGTTTTTATTATAAGGAAGTCAATAGAATCACCAAAGCTTACAGCAAGTGGAAGCCTCTGAAGTAAGTGACAACCTAATTGAAAAATGCAATTAACCAGTAGCAAATTTATTACTACAATGATGACAGTCAACTTGAGGTAAACTTTCCCCCCTTTACGTGTTGTGGTAAATGTCTTATTAACCCTTCGAAGAACATATGTGCAGGTTTTACTGGCACACAGTCTTTGTTTGAGAACATCCTCTCCACGCCGACAAAGGTTTTTTAGCAGATAAACCATATGTGTGTGTTCTGGCAAACAGGAAATGTTGGCAGGATATAATAATTTTTCCCCCCCACCTTTTTTAAGTGAATGAAGTGCACATGTGCATTGTCTCGCAGATGGATTGGAAAGAGGGACACGGGGTGAGCGAAGGCTTGTGTGCATGTGTGCCAGTAAGCAGGGAAAATAGTTCCATGCCACAAACACACACACACACACACACACACACACACACACACACACACACACACACACACACACATCTCTCCCATCATGCCAATTTATCCCAAATGTAGGGGAAGAGGAAAAGAGAGGAGGAGGAGGGGATGGAAAGACCTTCCACAGAGTGAATGATGTCAATAACACACAAAGCCTCAGGGGAGAAGGCTGGGTAATTGTTGTTGTGTGCGTGTGTGTGCGTGTGTGTGCGTGTGTGTGTGTGTGTGTGTTTGTGTGTCTGGGGATGCTTACCATACAGTTTCTTTTGTGTTTGCCTGCCTTTTGTTTGTGTCCACGGGTGGCAAGGGACATGCTGTCATGCTCCTTAAAGCTGTGTGTGTGTGTGTATTTGAGTGTGCGTTGTTTGTGAAATCCTGTGCGTGCCAGTGAGTCTGCGTGAGTCAGGTTGTGAGAAAACAAGTGCATATCTGTTGCTGAGTGTGTGTACTGAGAGTTTACTAGTGTGCAAACAAGGACTCAGGCGCAGTGCCTTATCTGAGTGTGTGTGTGTGCAACTTTTAAAGTAGTCAGTCAGATAATTAGTTTAAAAGAAAAATAAGATGCTATTAAAACGAATGTAAAAAACATAATTAAACTACTATTGATATCTGCTTCGTTCAGTAACTGATTAACACACGTACAGGCCTGTTTGGCTTGCTTTTCAGAGCGTCTCCTTCCTCTCCATCACTAAATTGACCTTACGTTTGACTTCACTCACTGTGTAGCTTGTTTTCAGTTTGGGCAGTGTCACCTCTTTCTGTTTTTCTCCACCTAGCACTCTCCCACTGCTCCAGGACTCCAAATTCCCCAATCCCACTTGTTCTCCACCCGTGCCCTGGCCTCTGCCTTTGTCTGTGCAGGCGGGCGAAGTGCCGGAGTCTGCTTGGGGAGGCCAAAGAGCGAGTGAGCGGTGCCCGGGCTTGACCGTGTTTGTGTACATTTTTGTTCCCTGTTGGTGTGTGTCTCTCCAAGTGGTCTGGAAGTGAAAGCTTTAAGGTGTCCTGATGAGATGCCTGGGATCGCAGCCCGAGGAGCTCCTGGCGAGCCTGAGACAGCGCAGCAGTTAGCTCTTCCCTCTCTTGACACTCCCGCCTTACTGTGTCCTCGAGTAACGTTACCTGGATATGAACAAAAAATGAATCGTTCAGAGGATCTCATCAACAACTTTTGTTTTATTTTCAAATAAAGAAGGAACAATTCACCTCTGTTTCAGTTTCTCATGCACACATATTAATATTAACCTATTTTTTATGAGCTAATCAGCTTTGAACCAAGCTTAGCTCAAGTTCAAAGCAGTAGTTCAAAGCTGACTCAGTCATGCAGAGATTTAACAAATAAAATACACTCTGTACTTCATTTGTTAAATCTCTGCATGACTGGCAAAAATGGCTAAATATTTACAGTTTAAAGGAGGGGTTGTGACTGTTTGAGACCATAAATGGCAAATATGGATAAAGTGATTAACCAGGGCCCTGTGCAAGTTTTATTTTTCTGTAAAACATGCTTACTGTATTCACCTCCTCACCAAATATCCCAAGCTGCATTAGGCATCCGGCTTCTACCTGACTAATGTGCAAACTTTTGAGCTATGGTGTGTGTAAATGAGACAAACCAGTGCAAAAATCACCTTTTCACTACACAGGATGCACAACGCACCAGGGCCCCAGGAACAGGAAGTAAAGGGCTGGGTTTAACTCACAGGCAAACATTTAAAAATTAAATAGGCATTCTTTTAAAGCCCTCCATAGCTTTGTCCTAATTTTACACGCATTTCCCACCAATATGGCACATGGCAATAAAGACTGCTTATTGGCTCATTTAATTACAAGCATGTGCCATTTCAATGGTTTGCATCATTATGGCCATCTGCTGTTTGATAACACACACGTGTTGCTTGCAGCCCAAAAATGGTGAAGTGACAAACCTAATCACCAAAATTTAACAGATACTAAAAGGCGGATCTTTGTAAGCAGTCTGTGTGGACTCAAAACAATTAACACCACACAAATCTTACGGCAATCACTCCCACATGCTTTTAGCACAAGAGCGGGGTGATGTATAGACTGCACAGCTTCCATAATGGATTTTTTACACTCTAATTATGAATTTTAAGGCTAAAAAAAGGCTACTTGACTTGCATGAAGAAAATAACACTTTAAAGGTTGAGTGAGGCATCCTTCTTTTTCAGATTTTGCTCTACTGGCCATCTGGTCTGTTTATTTCTCCTTGCAATGTGTTTATATTGTGTTGTTTAGCATGTTAGCATGCACCACATTCACTTTCACTCTTAGATGCAGTGTTTTGTTTGCCCAGTCTACCTTCTCCCCAGGCCTGTGTGTAAGCAGGAATACCACTGTCGCAGACTGGCTGCAAAACAGTGCTTTTATTCCAATATTTACAAAACCAGGGCAGTGCACAGACAGCTAGCTGACTGTGTGGTATTTGGTAGATGTGCAGTTGCTTAAGAGCATTCATACAAGGAATAATAAAAACAGAGACACACTAATATCCACCTAAAGTCTGATAAATTAAGCCATTGGGAGGTATTGATTATAAATTTACATTTGTTTGAAAAAAATTGTTAAATCTTTTACTTGTTTTTGTTACTTTTATCAGTGTGATGAGGTTCATCAGTTTGCTAACAGCACTAGAAACTGAAACAAATGTGAAGAACCGAAATGGGTCAATCAACTACATCTCGGAGCTAGGCTAAGCAAAAATGCGCTGCTCCTGTGTTTGTGTCTGGACTCTTAAATGCTAATGCTTTCACAGGCGTGTCAGCTAAAACCGATGATTTAGGCACCCTGAAGATGAATGAATTTAATCCAGAATAAAATGAAATATGTTGCTTTCAGATTTGTCTGAGTAAGCATTGGATGTAAATTTTAAGCCTTTAATATTCTCACTAGCCACACTATACATCAAACACTCACAAAGCCATCATCAAAAAATGCTTTAATGTGAGTTTTGCGTGTGTTTTTAAAGTGTGTGTGTGTGTGTGTGCGTGTGTGTGTGTGCGTGAAACATAAACGCACTTCTTGACTTGAGAATGTGACTGTGAGATTGTCTCTGTGTGTAAATACTGCCCTGGCCCCAGGGTGTACATCCACATCTGCTTCTCAGACAGGCCCATCATGGAGGACATACAGTAAATGCGTGTATACCGGCTTTTCACATTCATATTTTATATATAATTATCTGTCTACAATTGTCAGCATATGTACACGTGTTAACAGATGCCTGTGACACACTTTTCCAGCTTTGTGTGCTGTGTCGCACCTCACGCTATTATTGTGAGAGTGTGTGTGTGTGTGTGTGAAACTGTTTGCACACGTTGGGCCACTTCCTAAGTGTGTGTATGTGAGTCTCCATCCTGTATGTTTATATGCAGCCATGTGTTAGATCATGTAAACGTGCGCGTGTGCGTGTGTGTGATGTCATGCATGCCAGTCTAGCTGCAATCATTAGGGGCTCCTAGTGAGAGCAGGATTACAGGGCTATTAGAAAGAAGTCACACGCAAACTTACAGAGCCCCTGCTTTTAATCTTACACAGTAAACCACATTCCACTGGCAACACACACACACACTCAAATGCACATAAAATACAGTTTAAGACCCTCATCAGCATATACATACTGTATTTAGTGATGCAGATCTACTGTGGAGTGCATGTTTGCACACGCAACGTTGCATGTGGTGTGTGTTCTCTCTGTTGTGTGACTTCAGTGGTTAGTGGGGGGGGGTTAAAGGTTAGCCATTTGATCCCTCAGACACAGTGTGACCTTTCCCTCTTCTCCTGGTCAGCTGCAACAAAGCCACAGACAGACAGGAGGGGGAGGGAGACAAGGAGAGTCCGGGACACAGAAACAGACAACATAAAGGAATAGAGACAGAGTTCAGGGGACGGGCAAGAAAGAAAAAAACAAAGCAAAGCAGCGAGAGGGGAGAGATTCAAGCCGAATAGGAGAAGATTATGCAGTTATTGCTGGCTTGATCTCCATACTGCTCCAGCCACAGAGTGACACGCTAAAGAGGCCACAGCATCTGCAATGCTATTGTTTGAATATCACTTTTTTACACTTACTAAAGGCTCCACATTATACCCCTTTTTAACCAGTTAATGCAAGTACCACATGTCCCCAGAGTGTGTATGTTTCAGCTTAAAATAACACACAGCTCATTATTTCTTCCACGCCTGCACAGTTTTGAGCTCGGTTTCAGCATGTGCAACTTTAAATCAAACTGGAGCTGCAGCTACACCCGCCTCTTTCAGAAAGAGGTCTGTGCAGAGCAACAGAAACAGAAATAGAATAAATAAAAGCATGTGATGCAATGTAACGCTTAATAAAAATAAAAATGTAACTTCTAACAAGCTTTTAGACTTTGTGGTTCAGGTAATTATGGACACTGCACTAAAATAATTTTGCCATTTGGATTTTTTCTTCTTCTTCTCCTTCTTCTTCAGGACAGTATGTCCTTAGAAATGAAAAACTGAATCATGGCTGTACTAATGAATTATGAGCATGTATTCTCCCTCTTAACCTGCCAAACTCACCTCCAGAATACACTGGAGAACCACAAGAACCAAAGTTAGTCCCTCTTTGTCTGATTTTTCTGCTGTTGGTGCATATGTTTATGACTTTTTTTGCTGAACCTCAATAAACTGCTTTAATAAGGAAGCTGAATCGACAATGGACAGGCTTAGTTCATCACATTCTGGACCTGACGTGACTGCTGGTGAGAGGTCATTTGAAGGAAGTGTCCAAGACGCTGCAACAGTATCTGACCAACGAAATGGCATAATGACATAACAAGTTCATAGTCGAAATCCAGTGACCATTTTTCATAGAGGAAAGGGCGGTGAAAGCTCGCATTTGAATAGGAAAGATAATCTAGAAGCGTTATACTGATTGATCTTCTCTAACTACAGTCACAGCGCAGTCAAATATGGTGACAAAGAACAGAAAGGCGGGGTGGTGATGGGGGGAGAAGCCGCTGTGCTGAAGGTCCATGAATGACATTAAAAGAGCGTGTCAGCTGTGAAATTGGCATCAGGACACCTTGAACTGGCTTAACCTATTTGGACGGGCGCTTCGAACGGGAGACCGCTGATGAGACGGTGGGCGGACAGAAAGGGGGAGGGTCGTTAGAGGGCTGACAGATTGTAGCGATACAAAGCTCAGCTGCATGACTGAGACAGTCATGCAGAGGAAACCAAGGTGATTAAGCAGTGATGAGAAGAAGATGACTTGACTATAACGACCTTTGTAGATTAGGGATGGATCGTCTCCTCTGATGAGTCTTCTGTGAGTTTTGCTTTTACTTTCAAGTTCAAACTGAACATTTCTTTTAACAGAAACAACTTAAAAAATACACAAAGATTTTGCCTGTGATGCTGTTATGTGGCTGTGTACAGTTCAAATAAAAATGCAACATAAATGATCCTAAAGCACTTTTTCTTCATAATTTAATATTTCACTGTTGCTTAAACTATTGCAGCTCATATAGTGGGATGTCTTCACAATGTGTTTCAACTGAAGATTAAACATTTAAAGCTGGACTTACCTTGGACAGAGACTTTTTAAAATAATTTTGGTTTTGTACATTACAATGAATTTTAAATGAAACAACTCAGATGTAGCTTTAATTCAGTGTGTTAAGCAAAAAGATTGAATAAAACTTTCAGAAACTAAAGCATTTTTTTAACGCAATACCGTCATTTCAGGGGAACAAAAGTACTTGGACAAATTAAATAACTGAAAATAAAGTGTTTATTTCTAATACTTGGTTGAAAACCCTTTGCTGGCAATGACAGCCTGAAGTCTTGAACTCATGGACATCACAACGTGTTGGGTTTCCTCCTTTTTAATGCTCTGCCAGGCCTTCACTGCAGCGGCTTTCAGTTGCTGTTTGTTTGTTGGCCTTTCTGTCCAAAGTTTTAACAAGTGAAATGCATGCTTAGTTGGGTTAAGATCAGGTGACTGACTTGGCCATACAAGAATACAACCTCTTTGCTTAAAACTCCTGGGTTGCTTTGGCTGTATATTTTGTGTCATTGTCCATCTGTATTATGAAACACTGTCCAATCTGACTGCATTTAGCTGGACTTGAGCAGACAGTATGTCTCTGAACACCTCAGAATTCATTCGGCTGCTTCTGTCCTGTGTCACATCATCAATAAACACTAGTGTCCCAGTGCCACTGGCAGCCATGCACAACCAGGCCATCACACTGCCTCCGCGGTTTTACAGATGATGTGGTATGCTTTGGATCACGAGCTGTTCCACGCATTCTCCATACTGTTTTCTTACTTCACTCTGGTAGAGGTTGACAGTTCAAAGACTGATCTACCTTTTTTATTCTTGAGGCTTATGAGTGGCTTGCAGATTATAGTGAACCCTCTGTATTTACGTTCATTCAGTCTCCACTTTATGGTAGACTTGGATAATGATACGCCTACGTCCTGGAGAGTGTTGTTCACCTGGCTGGCTGTTGTAAAGAGGTTTCTCATCACCATATAAATGATTCTGCAATCATCCATCCATGTTGTCTTCTGTGGACGTCCAGGTTTTTTTGCATTGCTGAGTTCACGCTCGCTCGCTCTCTCTCTCTCTCTCTCTCTCTCTCTCTCTCTCTCTCTCTCTCTCTTTCTTTCTTTCTTTCTTTCTTTCTTTCTTTCTTTCTCAGGATGTACCAAACTGTAGATTTTGCCACTACTATTATTGTAGCAATTTCTCAGATCTTTTTTTTTCTGTTTTTGCAGCTTAAGGATAGCTTTTAGCTCCTTTGACTGCACGTTGTCTGTTCAAAGCAAAATGTTCCTGATGAAAGCACGACACCTCAAATCAAGCCCAGGTCTTTTATCTGCTCAATTGATAGTGATACAATGAAGGAATTGCCCACAGCTGTCCATGAAATAGCCTTTGAATCAATTACCTTTTGGTCCCTTTAAAAAGTGACACATGTTAAGGAGCTGAAACTCCTAAACCCTTGATCTAATTTAAATATGGATGCAGTCAAAGGAAAGCTGAGAGTCTAGTAATTATGTCCATGTCCAATATATAACTATAATTGGAATAGATTTCAGTAAACTATGTTTAGTTAGGTCCAAATATATAAGGACCTAAATGTAAATACTAACTGTGGCTCTAATTACTTCTAGTAATGTGAAAGGACAGAAAATTCCCCCGTTTCTGGTTCTTTTTTTGGTTGTTCCACTTTAATTTGGAGAATTGTATTCGTCTGTTGGTTTACTTCTGCCCTTTGCTCGATATTTCTGCTTTTTACATGCTGCCTGTGTTCAATTAGCCAGTCAGTCTCTTCAGTATATACACAAACCACTGTTCACTTTACAGTTGCCAGAACTTGTACTTTACACAGCGTAGCTTTCCAGACATTTCCCAGATTGTATTCCCTTTTTCATTTTCTTTTTCTTTTTAACTTCCCTGTGTTCCTGCTTGGCTTCTTCATCGCTTACTTTTACACCGTTTTTTTGGACTCTCTTTTGCCTCCCCCTTTGTCTCTGTGTGTATGACCTTTGTCTGAAATAAAACTTTAGGGTTCTGGATTTTATCTCTGGCCGGCTCGCCACAAATGATTTAAAAGTTCTTACATACCTGGTACACATTTTAATTACAGGCTTCTGAAACTAAATTTCCAAAAAGCATATTGCCAAAGCAATATTAAAGAAAAGCACTCTGAGAGCACAAACTTTAACCAAGGCAGCTAAATCTCTGGGCAGCATTTACTTTTAAGGGAACTGTGGTGTATTATGGATTCATTTAGTTTTCTTTGTTCTTTTCAAACTTAATTTAAAAAGTTTGTTGTGCATTAAAAATCAGATAAGGGCAGCATGACAGATGTTTACTTTGATTACACATTCGTTGTGTAGGAGTAGGTAATGGATAATAAGCATTGATTTGTAAATAACTAGACATGAATAACACGAACTTGTTATATAATATTACACTGCAGTATATTTCTGGAGTGTAAAATTGAGGTCAGAGGTCAGCTATAATGTGATATTTAGAATACCCATGTAACAGTATCATTTCCTAAATGTTGCCAATACAAAATAAGGCAGCAGATTTTTAAAAGTATGAAAATTTGACCTTATTTGACCTTGAAGAAGAGGTCAGAGGTCAAGAAACATAATTTTAAAAATCTCTATATGGCTTTATTATCACTTTGACCATCAGATCGATCTATGAACCTTGGAGGTCAGATATCAAATATTTTAAATCTGTATACATTACTATCTATGACAATATAGACCACACTGTAAGAATGTTATTGTCAATTTTGGCCAGTAAATCATGAAGTTGACCTTTAAGACCTTGGTGGATTCAGGCCAAATTTTGGTGGACTATTAACAGGACCCCACCCCCACTCACTCAGAACTCTCAGCTATGGTGTTTACAGACAGAAAAGAATAACACACAGATACCAAAGCTACCAAAAACATATAAAAAATAAAGTCACACACACACACACACACACACACACACACACACACACACACACACACACACACACACACACACACAGAATGTTTGGCAAAGTCAAGCTCATCACTACAGGAAGCTCTCTTTCCTGTCCCGTCTTTGTTCTTGTTCATAAAGTTTGCTCCCGCGCTATCGTTCATTCATTCCCTCAAACACGTGCACACACTGGCCTTCTTTTATTCATTCCTCCATTTGAACTTTTTATATGCACGCCCCATCCTGCTTCCTCTTTGCGCCGCTTCCATCTCTTTATGTGCTGCTTCGCAATTTAATTCGACTCCATTTTGAAACGTACTGGCACAGAAATCCAACACTGCGCGCTCTGCTGCCAAAGCAAATATGAACTCTGTCTGTCTCTCGCTTCTCTCGCTCTCTCTTCATCTTAAACTTTCTCGCTCACTGCCTCTGGCTGTGATCAAGCTAACGTAAATATGCGCTTAATTAATGCGATCCGGCCCTGTGTGAATAGGGATTGCACACGAACAAGTGAAGCTAAGGCAAATGTCTTTGTTTGCAAATGCACACTTTCTGTTTTAAATTCACCTGAAGAACAAAAAAACTGAGAAACCTTCCACGGTTCCACCCATGGTTAGACAAACCATGCGCACACCTCTTCCTGTAGTTCAGCATTCTTCTCAGTCATTAGCTTTATCGCTGCTTTAGCCTGGACCAGATTCGCCATCGCCTGTCGGTGTATCTCCTCCTCTTTTCTCCTCCTCTCCTCACATTGGGTTCTCCTCTTGTCCTCCCTGCTCCTCCACTCTTGCTGCAGTACCTCTTGCAGTTCCCGCAGTTTCATTTCACTCTTCTCCAACTGCAAAAGAAGACATGTTTTAATCCATGAATAAAAACAGTTACTTATAGTAAACAAAAGACTGTTTAAACAGGACAGGACGGTTTTGAGATGTGGATCTCTTTAAATGATGCTGTCTGGCATTTTGTGGATTTCAAACGGACTCATTAAAATGTCTTTCAGGGACTACGGGGAAATCGAGGTGACATAAAAATGCAAAAGCTTCAAGCGTTTCTGCTTCATATATTGGGGACAACATGTTTTCTTTGACCTCGTCTAGACTTTGTTCCAGAAGTGGGCAGGAAGGGAATTAGCAGTGACAGACACAGTAGGAGCTGAAGGGCTTGAGGGGGGAATTTAGCATTTTACTACACTGGGCATATTCACTGCTTGTCAAATTTGTGATCTTGACACTGGTTTGTGTTTTGCTTTCTCTTTTATTGTTGTCTCCTACCATCAGCAGTTTAAATGTGGGCGGATATATATTTTGGGTGTGGGAAACCTGCTAACCCGCACGTCATCATCTACTGTTATCACATATCCAACATCTGGATTTAAAATCTGACACAGAAAATCAACAGAATCTTTCCTTTCCAACATTAACAGTCAGGTATCAAGCTTTATATGGAAAATTTGGTTTTTTTAAAAAAAAAAATTAAGAGGTGGATTTACGCTTCCTCAGTGTGCCCTAGATATTCTGTAATACAGTTTAACATTGTACACTGTCTTCTTGGTCTAAAAACAACTTATCAACAATTCAGACAGACCTGGTTCCTACTTGTGATTGACTCACAGGGGCTGCAGCACACACTGTTGGATATGTTTGTGCCTATGTCCAATGCTACATAGAGGTTGGAATTGCATTTTTGATACTTTTTCTAAAATATGTGGACAAGCAGTATATCCATCTCCATAAATTTCACTGTCCGGCGTGGTACAGATGGTATTAATTGAGGGCCACCAGGAAGGGAAAAAAAGGGAGAGGTAACACAACAGGTGAGTGTTCTGCAGTCAATCACCTATAACAACCATCGCAAAAGTAAATCAACGTCACAATGAAGAAAACTCATGTTTTCAAAGACTAACTGAGACTTGCATGAAAATGACATGCAAGCTGTGGCATGAACTGAAGCGAGCTATTCAATGAAGACGTCCTACAAGCTATTAAGGAACTGATACAGTCCCAATACAGAAATGCTTTAAGACTCTTTATTTTTACTCGTTATTGTTATGCAAGCCTCATAAATAGCTAGAGGAACTTCTACAAGTTCCCAAATTTAGTGGTTAATTTGCTTCTTTTCAGCCCACACTAGAAAAAAGTTACCACTATTTTGAAACATTCGTTTAGTCACACTGTTACTATAACTTGACTAGATTAAGAATTAATTACTAATTAATGCACAAATGTCTGCAAATATTTTCTTCAAATTTTTGCAGTCAATTAAGGCCATGTCAAAAAGAAAGTACACCATCTTTCTAAGGTTTTACATAAGCTATCAGGTCCTTAAAATGAGGTAAATTTAAATACAAAACCTCAGACAACAACACAACAACACATGATCTATTACACCACATCAGTATTTATTTACAAAAATAAGACAAAATTCAGAAGCACTGTGTGAAAAACGAAGTATACCCTTAATTCTTTTCATGATTTACAGCCTGAGTCACACAGGCCTAGAGACCTTGGTAAACAAAAACCATATTCTCAGATGGTTTGTAAGTGTTTACCAGCAGTTGCTGTGAAATCAATTGCAAAAGCCTCATCCTCAAAGGCCTAGAGATCAGTCAGTGACAAGCTGATGAGTGGTTGTTGGACGTTCCCGGCAGTCACTAGGTAAAATTGGTTGCAAAGAGGTAAATACCACTGCACTGAAAACATTCTTGCAATTACCAGCAGCTTACTGCACTCGCCCAAAGTTTGCGCAGGAGAGTGTCTGCTAATACTCGCCAACTACTGACCAAGCAGTCATTCACTTTCAAAGTAAAAGTTGTGCCTTAAATCTGCAAACAACAAATTTCAAAAGGCACACCTTTTACTTTAAAGGCCAAGTTTCTCTGTTTCTGGTTTGTGTCACACTTCTTCAAGTTTAACTCTTGCTAGGGTAAGTAGTTGGCGTGTGTTTGCAGACAAGTCAGCAGATAATCTGCTAGTGACCAAAGCAGCTGCAAGGACGTTTTTACCACGTCAAAGTCAGCAACTTCCAACAACCACTTGCTGACTGGTTAGGGAATACACATTATTTCTCAGTGAACCGGTTTGTAGACTTGACTGACTGGGACCTAAGAGGGAAAGTAACAGCCAGGTGCCAATAATCAAATACACTTGAAAAGATGAACAACCATGGCTTGTTTGGAAGTATTGCCAGGAGAAAGCCTCTTCTCTCTAAAAAGAGCATGGCGCCACCGCTTACTTTTACAAAGTTCATCCAAACAAATCTCGAGACTTGAATGTCAACAATGTCCTTTGGACATATGAGACCAAAGTGGAGATGTTTGGCCATAATGCACAGCACCTCGTTTGGAGAAAAACAAACACAGAGCGAACATATCAGCACAAACACCTCATATCAACTATCAAGAAGAGTAGTGGAGACGTGACGACCACAGGAACTGGTCCCCTGTCTTAGTCAATCACAAACTCCTCTGTATACCAAAGTATTCTAGAGTCAAATGTGAGGCCGTCTGTCTGAGCTAAAGTTTGGCTGAAACTGGGTCATAAACAGGACAAAGATCCCATGGACAGCAGCAACTCTACAGCAGGATGACTGAAAAAGAAAATAATCAAGGTGTTGCAATGGCCCAGTCAAAGTCCAGGCCTCAGCCTGACTGAAATGCTGGTGAGGGACCTTAAGAGAGCTGTGCATAAACAAATGCCAGCAAACCTCAAAGAACTGAAAAGAAGACTGGACCAAAATTCCTCCACAATGACGTGAGAGACTGATGAAGTCATACAGATTACTTCAAGTTATTATTGCTAAAATTTGTTCTACAAGCTACCAAGTCCTGTGAAAACTTGAATTTGATGCATAGTGAGTACTAAATTCCCTACTTTGAAAAGAGTTACTACTCACAAAGAACTCAGGAAGAACTTTACCCAGAAACTGAAAGTTTTACAAAAAGCTGGTGCAAGCAGATCCTGGTCTTACATTTCTAGAGGCCACAAAGTCGCAGAGAGAAAACAAACAAAGACAGACACACAGGGAAGTAAAATGGCCAAAAGAGAAAGGAAAAAGTTGACAGATGGCAAATTACAAAAGAGAACACAAGAATGGATGTACTCGGCGAAGCACATGCTCTGTCCTCTTATCTGCAATTTCAGAATAATCTGTCTGCTTGCCATCTGTTCAGATTTCTTTCTCATAATACAGTGAATGAAAGATGAGATATAAAGGGGGGCAAAATTGAAAAGGACAACCACAAAAGCTTGATATTGTGAACAAAGGCTTTAAGAACTGCATGCATTTTGCTCCTATTTATGTAATGGAATTTGATGTGTACAACACTCATGTTCACCTAACACCTATGCACCTTCTGCTGAAGCTCGGACCTGTCTTGCTGACACTGTAGAAGCATGAACTGGCTCTTCTCCCTGTCCACTGTCAGCTCTAGGTCCATCTCCCGGCGAAGCTTCTCCATCTGCTCCCTCAGGTGCAATGAACTCTGGGATCTTTGCTCTTCTAGGGCAGCAGTCAGCTACAGAATTAAAGCCAAACACACACACACAAAAACATTTACACAAGACCAGCCTACATATGTTTATTCTTGCATACAATAATGACAACAGCACTGCACTTGCACAACAGCAAAGCTAATTAAAACAGAAAGAGACTTTGTCATTGAGACAAAGAACATCCTCAGGCTGGTCTCTGATTCAGACCAAGTGTGGCGTTCTTCATCATATAAACAGGAAGGAGGAACGTCACACAAGGCTTTGTCAGCTTTGTCAGTGCAAAAAAAAAAGAAAGAAAAAGCTCGAGACACACAGAAAATAATAAAAGTGGTGTTATCAAACAGCTGGGTAAAAAATATTTATACAACATCAAGATGTCTGGCCACCAAACCCCACACAAAGTTGTGTTTAATTCCTCTGTGGTTTCCCTTGATTCTTATTTGCCTCTTTACTACTAAATTTCTAATATCTTATAAAACACTTTGACAAACGCTGTATTGTTCCATGCTGTGTTGCAGCTCAGTGGTGATGCAAGCTCAAAACAGAAACAATGTCCTAACTCCTTTCACACTATGTGAGAGGAACGCTTTGTTAGAGTGTGTTACAATGATAGCAGTGTGACTGGCCTTGTCACAATGCTGTTGCAGTCCAAAAAAGAACTGTTGGGACATAAAACACCAGCTTTCAGAGCGGGGGCCAAAGTTGCATGCAACATATTTTTAGCCCGGCTTGGCCAAGGCCACCTTGTTTTCTTTCCACCAGCAAAGAGATCAGACAAAGTGTGCACCAGCGCCCGGGACTGGGACCATTGTGATTTTGTATGTGTTTATCTGGTGCATGTGTCTTTGTGCATTTTTGCCTTCAAGTGCAAGAAAAATAGTGCCTGTGGGTGTCAGAGACGAAAATAAAGGGCAGATTGGCGTGTGAAAATGTGTGTATTTGACCTTGTGCGTGCATGCATATTATGGTTTTGGTTTGTTGAACTGTATGAGAGACTAAGATTGCGTGTGTTGGATGAAATGAGAAAACACCACTTCCTCTTTGCTGGCTGAATGTACGTGTGAAGAGCATGGATGGTTTGTATGTGTATATCCTTTTGTGAGCGAGTGTATGTGTGTGTGTATGTACACAGCTGTCGTTTGTATTTAAAAAGCGCACCAGAGTGGCCGCTTCCTTTTCATGGGTATAAATTCATGTGAAATCAGGAAGCCCAGAATGAACAATAACCCATATGGATGTGTGTGTTTGTGTGTGTTCGTAAGTATTTTAGTCCAAATAAAGTATGTGTCAATGTCTTCACATCTATGTGTATTTGTGCTGTGTGTGTTCCAGTGTTATATTTGTGCCCGGCACTTGTCCAGGCTTAGGAGTACAATGCCTAAAGCAATTCTGTAATTATTTTAAATGATTAATTTTAAATTGACAGCCTAGATACAGCTGGTGGTTTGTACACCACAATAGATTAAAGTCAAATAATCTATATATGATTGAAGTGGAGGCTTTTAGCTTTAATTCTAGGGGTTTGGGAATTTGCATTAAGACTTTATTAATTTCTTAAGACATTTTTATACACAGCCCCCCATGTTCAAGGGTTCAAAATTAATTAGACAAAGTAATATAGTTTTAAATATAGGGATTGTTTTTAATACTTGGAAGGTTAATCTTTGGCCAGTCAATGACTGTGTCCTGATGTCCTGATGTCCTGATGTCAGGACTGTACTGCAGCCACGCTGAGTAACTTAAAAGCCACGCTTGATGGGTTAAGATCAGAAACCATTTCCTTATGTTGAGAAACTCGTGGGTTGTTTTTGCAGTATGCTTTGAGTCATCATATTACTTGTACTGTGAAGCACTGTCTGTCAGTTTTGCGGCATTTGGCTGAATCTGAGTGGAGAGTATACTTCAGAAATTATCCTATTAGCACTCGCATTATCAATAAACACTAGTGACCCAGTTCTACTGGCAGGGGCACATAACATGACTCCATCATGTTTGACAGATGATACGATGTTTTTCTTCTTTTCCATTCTTTGCTGTTTGACCTCATCTTGGTTTCATCGGTACAAAGAATGTTTCCCAGAGCTGTGCAGCCTCTTTCAGATGTTTTCTAGTAAAGTCTAATCTGGCCCTCTTGCTCTTAAGTCTAACCAGTGGTTTGCACCTTGCTGTAAACTCGCTGTATTTTCATTCACAGGGTGTCTGTTGATTACAGACGGTGGCAATGACACTACTACCTCTTTTAGGTGTGTTCTTGATTTGGTTTGCAGCTGTTTTTCTTAATAACGGAAATAATTCTGTCATCATGCACTTTAGTCATCTTCTGTGGTCTTTCTGACCTTCTTGATGTTGCTGAGCTGCTCAGTGCATTAATTCATTTTAAGAATAAACCAGATTGTTGATTTAGTCCCTTCTAAAGCTTTTTCTCTCTCTGACAGGGTTAGCTGAAAAGCTATTAAAAAATGTAACACTTTGAGTCAAGTATAGATATTATACCTGCTTTATTTTTCATAAAATAATCAGGGAACAGGCCTCACCTTGCCTTGAAACTGCTTGCCAGTCAATTGCCAATTGTCTATCTTGAGTGGTTTTCTGAATAAACACCTTTTCAACATGCTCTGTAATGACTGAACAAGGCTCTCCAAAGGCAACCTGCAACTTTACAAGCTTTTTGGTTTCACCGCAGGCCTTTGCTGTAAGATCGGTTAATCAATACATAACAACAACACTGATTTCTTCCTGCCGAGCCTACGTGAAAACTATTTTTGTCTAGTAATTTTCTGCTGTTAGTCAGCCTAGCGAAAACAGATTGTCCGTGCACTCTCCGTTCAGCTCCTTAACAGATGTGCCTCTGACAGACAGACAGATGGCTCTAACGAGAGAAATGGCTGACGGGAGGGCGGAGTCTTTATGGACTGAACAGAGAGAACACTTCAGCAGCATTATAAATCGCTTTTAATATAACTTTAGAGTATGGCAACCTGTTTAGTCAGTTCTGTCATACTGTTTCTCTCTGATTGCTGCAAGCAGATTTCTTCAAGACTAAGATTTCTATAATGCGATTTCTCGGGTTAAATGTGTTTTAAGGGTGTAGAAGACCTGAGGTAGTGATGGAGATGTGCATACGTCAAGTCAAACATGCTTCTTTGAATTCTTGTCCACAAATATCTTGCTTGTTATGGCTCTCGAGCAAAGCATCCGTATTTTCTCATATAAACATTAATCAGCATAAGCAAAAAACGAAAGAAGCGAGACAGAAAGCAGCTTAATTTCCTTCTTTTTTCTGGTGAAATGGCCTCTTTGTTGTGACACACAGCAAAACCTCAGTGACTTTTGCCGCCAGACAGGCAGACAGTGACTAATAAAAGGCAGATTGGTTTTGTGTGCATGTGTGTTTGTGTGTTCAATTTATCTGGTGTTAAACAGACTGGTGGTCCAGGTGTCTTGTAATGTTGTCCACATTGTGTGAGTCAGGATTCTCCCTATTAGACTCCTCTGAACTGTGACAACAGCTTGGATGCTCTCCTAAACGTTTGTTTACTTCAGCACTCGGGAACTGAATGTCTGACATCGGTAAACTGATGCACTCATTTCAGCATACAAAATTAAAACAATGCATTGTACAAATTACACCGCTAGTCATCTGCTGCTGACAATGTGTCTAGGATGGTGTTTATTTTATAGGACTGGTATTAATCTTTCTTCCACGTAATTCAGCTGCACCGTGTTCATGTAAATGCTTGACCACGTCAAAATGATCTTAAGATGCCAGGCTGCTCAGGGTGCTGTGCAGTGCAAGCATTTGAAAGGAGACAAATGGGGCATTTTTGGAAAATAAACGGTGGAATAAATAAAAATCTGCTTAAAAAACCCCAAAAAACTGAATGACTACACAAACTGGCTTAGTAACATATTCTTTATTGCTGTGTATCAGTATTTAAAGATTTATTGTTCATACTGATAAAGACTTACCTTTGTGGCCAGCTGCTTAGTGAAGTCTTCCTTCATCATATTAAGGGCTCTGCCATGAGATTCTAGCATAACATCCCTGCAAACACGCACAGTTCACTCATTAAAAATATCCTGCCTTGCAATAAAAACAATCTACTGCACATGTGATACAATTTTTCTCCCTTTTATGTAAATAGGGCAACATTAAACAAGCATCCACTGTGGGGGAGACAACATATCATCAGTTCAACTGCAGCCCTAGGACAAGATAACTCCTTTCCTTACTCGATACAGCAGAAATAGCAGCCATCTGTTTGTAAAACCAGACTGTAGTGACAAAAATTTGACCAACTGTCTGAGACCAAATAATGCACTCACAGTCCCTGGCTGCTTTTGACTTTAACAAAGACTCCCCTGCCCACTGCGTAAATGAAAAAACAAAATACACACATAAACCACCTACAGCCCACATACCACAGACATGCTAAAGACATAAAAGCTCAAAAATTGTCTGTGTGAAGTCTAAGAAAGAAAGACAGTGTGGGAGATAAAGCGGAGTCAGCTAGAAAGGGTAAACCTCATTGATTTGTTGATCTTGTGTCCAAATATTATATGTCACTTCAGCAGCTGGTCTGCCTGATAAGATGTGAAGGAGCATAAATTCAAGGCCACAGTGAGACAAGCTGAGCTTTTTTTCCCTTCTTTTTTTTTTCTTGCAAATGTTTATACAGAGTAATTTGTAGAAAAGGCTCACTGAGGGAACCCGGAGCAACATTAAGGCTTAGAAACTAATACCAAACAAAAAGCAGAGATCCTGTAGACACATATGAATATTGAATTGTCATTAACTGGCTGTGTGCAGGAAGGTGAGGACCCAAATGCAAAACTCACAGGAGCGGGACGTGAACTCAAAAACACAGCTTTATTGCTGGGAAAAAAGGCAAAACGGTACAAATCTAAACAGGGAAAATACATAACTAATCACACGGGGAGGCACACAAGGAGACGCGACAAAGGACTGAGGGAGACGCGGACATAAACACACAGAAAGATAACGAGGGACGTGGGAGCACACAAGGAACGCAGCTGACACGAATAATCATAACTAGACGGGGCAGGACCAAACACAACACGACCTACACTGATTATCGAGACTATCAAAGTAAAACAGGAAGTACACTGAGACGCAGGCTGGAGGGGGAGAGAGAACACGGAGGAGCAGAAGGGAGAGCACAGACATGACGGGCTGGGGAAACATAGAATAAAACAGGAAGGGAAACGAGGCACAAGAACTCACAGATACACAGAGGGCGACGTGAGGGGAAATCTAATAAACCATGCTGACCAGAATAACCTAGGAACCATAGGATACAAGAGAACTCAAAAATAACACAGAACGATCAAAAATGCACGAAAATTCAAAACACTGGTCAAAATGGCATAAAACATAAATCATATCAATAACATCAAGCATGCTGTCGCACATTCACATACACTCAGACACACACACACACACACACACACAAAGTGGCATGAGAACTCATGCATGTGTAACAGAGATTAACAAAGTGTCTCATGCATGTAAGAGGCATCATCGGGCAAGGAACAGTCTTGTACGATGGGTGTGCGTAGAAGCACGCACACAGATGACTCTGTGCATATCTGATTGTGGAGTAGACGAACTACAGTATAATAATAAAGAGCAACAGCTATATTCCATCTCTTCCTGCTCGGGCCAGACACAATATTATTCACTCCACTGGGTCTGGCTAATCGCATCAGCCTACTCACCCCCCCCCCACACACACACACACACATACAATGAAGCATAAAAATAGATGCAGACTCTTGGGTGCGTGTAGGAGATTTCATTCTGCTGTGATGGGCCATCGGAGTGTAATCGCCAAACAGCACAACTGAATTCTGTAAATCAATAAATCCTGTTCAGTTCCTTCTAATGATTTCTCCTTATTGAACTGAACTGTGTAAAGTCACAAATGTTAAGAATAAGATATTTGTAATCCACATACAACACCCACTGAGGCACTTTAATTCCTAAGAAGAACCCAGAGCTCAACAGCCTCTTGGTTTGGGTCAATAATTACATAAATGTAATCATATAAATCTTTGATCAGTAGAAAGCCTTTGTTGTCGAAACAATGGTGAGAGCTAATTACAGTCAGGTCCATTATTTGTTGGACAAAAACAGAGTTTTGCCTCTGTACACCACCACAGTGGATATTAAACCAAAAAATAAGGACTGTGGCTGAAGTGCGGTTTACAAAAATGCTGAGTGTTTAGGAATTACAGTCATCTTTTATACACTGTCAAAGGGTCAAAGGTAACTGGACATCTGACATAGTTTCATGGCCGTGGTATTTCATGACGAATGATGCAGATAAAATATCTTTAGATAATTCAAAGTGTTGAATCAGTATTTTAGAGCATCTCACCGAGACCCAAAGAGATGTCAGTGCAAGTGAGGCTATCATTAGGCTGAAAAAACTAAATAAACCTGTCAGACAGAAACTTTAGGAAAAAACAACAATCAGGTTCATTTTTTAAAAAGAATGAATTCTCTGTGAAGCTCAGCATCACCAAAAGGCCTAAAAGACCAGAAGACTAAAGTGGATGATGACAAAATTATTTCCATGAGTAAGAAAAACAACTTCACAACTTCTAGCAAAGTCAATACGGTGCACGAGGAGGCAGGAATGTCACTGTCAGAGTTTACAGGAAAGAGAAATTTACAAGGTGCAAACCACTGATTACACTCAATTACAAAAAGGTCAGATTAGACTTTACCAAACATCTAAAAGAGCCTGAATCGGGTCACCAGTGTTTATTGATGATATGAGTGCTGATAGAAAGAGCAGAAGGAAGTGTGAAGTGTACAGGGCTGTACTCTCTGCTCAGGTTCAGCCAAATGCTGCAAAACTGACTGGGCAGGACTTCACAGTATGAATGAATAATGACTCAAATCATGCTGCAAAAGCAACCCAAGAGTTTCTCAAGGCAAAGACATGCCAATGGCCAAGTCAGTCACCTGATCTCCCCTCAGTAGAGCAGCTTTTCAATTATTAAGTACAAAACTGAATTAAGAGAGCAGCTGAAGGTTGTTGCTGTAAAAGTCTAGAAGAGCATCTCAAGGTAGGAAACACAGCATTCGGTGATGAAAATTGGTCCTAGACTTCAATTATCTTTAAGCCTCCACATGAAAAATGAAAGGACTGCTAAAGGTCAGCATTCAGTCACATCATAATTGAACAGAGAGAAAAACTGTGTGTTTGTCCAATAAATTAGGAAACCAAGTGGAGATTAAGTTATATTTCTAGCAAATGATCCATCAGTTGGTCGTTTCAGCGTCGCTGCAGCGCTCTGGGCAGCAGTGACTAGGCAGTCATATTTCAAACAGCTTAAATACTGTTAATCTAATCAAAGCATATTCCTGGTGTCAGTTTAAATGTTCGCTGACTGATAACTGACTGAGAAGCAAGGATTGGTGTCATTTGTCCATGCTGCTTGCATTCAACTGCTTAGAGAAGTACATTTCATTGCATACTCAGTATATTGAGAAAAGGACTTTTTCTTGCCTGTTCTGAGTATGTGTGTTTTCTAAAGCACAGAGCCTGCAGATGTTTTTCAGTTCAGCTGGTGAAGACGAAGAACCCTCCAAGTTAGGATCTGACAGTTTCATGAAGCTGAAGACTTAATATGTGAGAAACTGCTGATGCATACAATATTTGTGTATGCCTTTATGTGAGTGTTTTCAACAGCGTGTGCATGTGTTTCACAGTCAGATATAATTCCCCTCTGATTATCAAATAAGTAGACCCCCGCAGCTATGCAGTGTATCAGACCTTTTAAATTTGCAGTGAGTGCGTGTGTGTGTGTGTGTTGGCATGTGTGACCCCCTGGGAAGCGTGAGCGTGCAAGTTCAGCCCTCAGAAGGAGGTCTCGGGGGATTACAGGGAGGAATGATGGGAAAATCCGGGAACACTCTCTCGTTCACTCACACGCCAGGCTGCTTTTAAGAACAGGCAAATGTGTTTTTGTGCAGAGTGTGTGTGTGTGTGTGTGTGTGTGTGTGTGTGTGTGTGTGTGTGTGTGTGTGTGTGTGTGCGTGTGTGTGTGTGTGTGTGTGAGTGGCTGTGTGCAGCGGGTGCTGCCTCATCAAAAGGCACACTCTATTTGCCTACTTCTGCTGATAAAATCTGTGTGCGCACACACAGACAAAGAAATTAAACTGTCCGCACATCACAAAGGCAATTTCCACTTTTTTTCCCCTTTTTTTTGCGTGTTTGTGAATAAACAAAGCGGATCAACAGCTAACACAAATCTCTGCTGACATAATACATCCTCAGGGACACCACTCTCCACCTGGAAAGATGATGAAGATTTCAAAGGCGAGAATCTTCCCACACTCACACACACTTTCAAAGCTTTCGAGCTTTCAAAGCACAAATGGGCTGCCTTGTAAAGAAAAAATTGACATAAATTTACAGCAATAGCAATTTATGAACTGTTAATAAAAAAAAAGGAGGGAGAGCCATAATAAAAGTCAAGAACCAGACAAGGATGATATAATACTTTCCACCCAAGAAAACAGTGAGAAGATCAAGAGAACACCAAGAGACGAGCTTAAAAAAAAACGACAGCGAGAGAGAAGGGTAAACACAGATGAAGGCGATATCTTAGATGTGTGGTTGAAATAAATCTCCTCTATTCTTTTATTAGCCTATATAAGAAAAGCCAGAGGCATTAAAACTGCTTCTCTGTGGGGCTAGATCGAGTTTGCTCTCGAGTTCATATTTGTCACGAAAACTCTGCAGCTTGAAACCACTGGAAACAAGCCCTCACCCATTTTTGGATGAGGAAGCACACGGATACTCCTGACCTCTCTTGACTTTTAAATCTTTCACTCTGAACCCGCTTTCTGCCACTTTTTCTTTCCGCTCCGTCTCTCTGTTTTAAACTTTGTGTCAGTTAGACTGAATCAAAGGCACGCTGTCAAGTTTCGTGTGTGTGTGAGTGTATGAGTGAGTGTGTAGATTGTGTGCGGCCCCTGTGACCCATGCTGTGTGCATGCGAAAGCCAGACAGTGTGTGAAGTAACCACCGAAACCACAGTCACAGTCTCCATCCCTCCTCCCTGAAACACTCCTAGCCTTCTACCTCCCTCTCTCTTTCACTCTCCTTTCCTACTTTCTATCCTCACTTTCTCCATAATTTGTTCTCCTTTTTCCTGCCTCCTTCTGCTCTCTTCACCGTCCCTCTGTACTGACCTTCTTGTCCATCCCTGCAATTTCACCACTCCCTCAATCTTACTCTGGCCTGGGGAAAATTTTGCCTGCCAGCTGTTAAGATTGCCCTTTCACTGTCACTTCACAACTGCTTTTCATCGGCAGCTATTTAAAGAGCTGCCGTTCCGAGTTAACGTAGAGATGATGGGGTGAATTATCCTTGCTGCTGCGACTGAGTAGTAGCAGTAATTTGGCTGTCTTTATTACACAGCTGCCACTTTTACTTTCAATCTTGTTTTTTAGTCCTTTTTCACATATGCTCACTAAATGGCTTTGCATATACCATAAAGCATAAATAAAGTACCTATAGTTCCTCTACTGTACTACTACATGTAGTGTAGGCTGCTCTGAGCGGTCAGTAAGAATAGAAAAGTGATATATATTAAAGATGATTTGAATCCTTACAAGCAGACCAAGGATTATTACATAGTAAACTAGTAAACTAGCAAGCACAGCCTGTGGCTCATGTGGTACAGCAGGCTATCTACCAATCAGATGGTCAATCTCTCCTTGGGCCAGAGTGAACCTCAAGTTACTTTCAAGGCATCCATGTGAATGTTAGATAAAATAAATGAGTTGGATAGATGGATACACGTGTGTTTGGGTGAATGATACTTGCTCTAAAGAGGACGCTGAGCACAGAACTACGACGAGTGTTTCTGCTCAAATCAGGCAATAAAAGTGCTGGAAGGGGATAATGTGCAGCACATACTGTAGAGAGGAATGTGTGCCTGTGGGTGTGCGTCAACAGGGGATAAAGCTGGACCCAGGTAGCGCTCTAAGTGGAAGCACAGAAGGAGTGGTGATAAGACAGATGCTGCAGATGTGTAGCAAAAGTCTGTAATGTGAAAAGGGTGAGAAAGACCAGAGAACTGCGAGTCCTTTCATGGGTCGCTGGAGGTCGGTGGAGGTGGTTAAGTTGTCTGCAGCAAGAAAAAAATAAAGGGCTTTTGTTTCACGACATTTCACCAGCAGCCACAGAGAGGGTGAATCTGTGTCTGTGTGAGTCATGAAACTTTACAGGTGTGAAGATGAAAAATGCGACAGTATACCATCCGAGCTATGGGGCCCCATGTCTCCTTCCCACGCCCCTGTCCCACAATTGTCTTAATTTTTTGTGTATCTGTAACTCCTAAAATTGGTTGCTTTTTCTCCACATGTGTCTCTGTTACAAACTCTGATAAGATTAAATTACTGCTGTTTGTTTCACTGGCAGCACTTTTATAGATCAAAGTTAGCACCTATGCTGCAAAATGATGAACTACAGAATAGAACAGAATAGAACAGAAGTCACAGTCATCACCTTTCTTTCTTCAGCTCTCTTGTTTCCTGCTCTGTATTCTCCAGAGCTCTCCTTAGTTGTGTCACTTCCTCTGCAGCTGCAAAGTACTTCCGGTTCATCTGCTCCTCTCTCTGACTGCAAGACAACAGCTGCTTCTGCATTGCATCACATCTCTGTTGGCATGACAACCACCTCTCATGTTTCTCCTCCAGCTCCACTTGTAACCTATGAAAAAGACACATAAGATGAGCGTGCACACATGGCAAGGTTTGCTTTTCAACTCTGTACTGACAGGTCAACCGGTCTGTGTAAGCACCAAGGACAGTCTGTTAGATAAGAGAGAAGCCGTTCATTCTCCAACCTTATCAGACTTCCAAAAGTCAGGAATCCAGCAGGTGAAAAAAAACTGGGACTTTTAAAGTTCATTGGGCCTCATTTACTAACAGTGTGTATACACAAATCTACGATTTATCAATATTTTTGGCTATGAACTTGTTCGTACTTTAGGAACAAATTTATAAGTTACCTTTTTGTGCGTACGAACAAATACCAGCGGCTGGAATTTAAACACAAGTCTAAGCCTACTACTACTACTGCTACTAATAACAACAATAATCAATCTGATTATTATTATTGCCTTTTGGACAGTATATACAGCTGTCTAAAACACTGTGTTCATGACTACAAAAGCAGGCATGTAAAGGAAATAAATACTACAGCTGAGGGAAAGCATAGCCACGCTATGGAGGAAGCTCATTTGCGCCACTTGTATCCACGATCCCATTCTTTTGGCTCGTGACCATGGGTGCAGGTGGGGACGTAGATCGACGAGCTTCACACTCAGCTCTGTCTTCAACTCAAGAGACTGGTGCAACGCCCACATAACTGCAAACGTACATATTCCATTACCTCTTATCATATCTTAAATGTTATTATCTTCCATTAAAAAGGACTTCAATCATTGCCAGATGTCATCACTCCGAGTCTAATTTCTTGGCACTGTGCTATGGGTGCTGGAGAGTCAGGTTTTTTTTTTTCAATTTCATATGAGGAGTTTCTATTCGGGGCTGACAGATCACGTCTTCCTTGTCCTTTGTGCAGGGTAAGAACGTTTCCATGCACCAATTAGAAAATGATGTTTCCTCCTTTATTAGTTTTAATCTTTTAACTTTATGCACATTGCATCAAGCAAAAATTCAATTATATGCAACATTCTCTGACTGGGGGAAATTTGTTTACCATTTAAACCTATTTTCTGCATTCTCCAGCATATAAAATAAAATACTTTTTTGTGTTTACACTCGCTCTTTCAAATAGATGCAAGTAAAACACAGAAAAAATAAATAAAATCAAAGATTCAACAGCACTAAGTCCTGTCGCTGTTAAATCCATCTTCACCTGTTAAGCAGGAGCGGTCATGTCAGTGGGGAGATCCGGGTGTCTCTCTGTGAATTTCACATTCCCGTAGCAGCGTGCTCGGTGCTCGCTCAGATTTGAAGTTAAATCTTTTGCTGTAAAAAGAAGTTTTCTTCCCGCAGACAGTTAAAAAGCAGACACTAATGTTTTTGTCACCTTTCACAGAAGCAAACTCAAAGTAATGTCAGTACTTTCAAGCTTTAAGCACTGCATGGTCGTACTCTCCCCCACACTCCAGATTATCCATTGTTGTTCTACACACGTCTGTTGTTGTCACGGACGTCGCAGGCTCGTACGTCATTGTCATGAGACACTCTCACAAACAAAATCACGGTTTAGCAACGCAGTAACACAGCTTGCTTACGGGAGAGTAACAGTAATCCAATTACTTTTTTGCAATAGTAATCCATTGCTTTACTGGTTACTTGAAAAAAGTAATCAGATTACCGTATCCATCTCTGGTCCAGAGTACCAAATTTACTTGACTGTTCATTCATGAAAAAACACAGGAGAAAAATAATGAACGGGCAGGTGCACTATCTACGTTGGTCACAGATCTCGATGCTTTATTAGGAGGCAGACAAGCAGGATCAAGTGTTTTTGAGAAAACAGAGAATGAGATGGGCTGACAAAGAAAAACAGAGCTCTAAAGTGGTGTCAAACACAGAAAGATATGGATTCTCTTGTCTGTTCTCGCTTTTATCTGCTTTAAAGGAACATATTAAAGGAAATTGCAGGGACATTCAAATAAACCTATTTCAAACTACGTGAAGCAAGCGTAACTGGACAGATTCACAGATTGAAGTTCAATTTCGAAATCAGTACCTGCAGCGTTAGAAAGCAGGCACTCATTGGTTTCCCTGCAGAAGCCAAAGTGTTTTGACCAGATAAACATTGTCTTTTGGTACCTATGGTCTCCATTTTTGGGGCAGTTTAGTAAATTGCTGTCTCCTGTTACATTTTCAGGTATGGGGGGATGTTTCTTCAATCTCTCATCCTTCTAAAATAGCTTCCACCTCCCCCAGCGGAGCGCCGCTTTATGTTGAGCCGTATAGGAGCCAGAGGGTTAGATCAGAGGCTTCAGTGTGGGAGGGGAAATAAATCGACGGTGTAATTGAACGCATCAGGCTGCCAGCATCTTAGAACGGGAATACCAGCAAATACCATGTGAAAAAATACACACCCTACATTTATCGCCTGCATGGAAAGATGAGAGGCCTTGTGGGTATACACATGTTGGTTGTGTGAGTGTGACACACATGTGTGTTAGTGTGACGGACTACTGCTTTACCTCGGCATAGCTACTGTACAGTATGTCTACGGATGCGCGTGTGTGTGTGTGTGTGAAACGTGATTCCCCGGCAACTAAGAAGTGCTTCCATCTGTCGTGCCAGCCTCACACGAGCTTTGGCTGTGTCGCCGGCACTTTATGGAGCCTAAGATCTCCACAAATGATCCAAGGGCCAACAGTTATACAGCCACCTCTCTTTGGGAGGAAGGAGATGGAGCACAGGAAGAGAATAATTGGAGAAGAATGAGTGGGATGAGAGTTGTGGTTGTGGGAAAGTTGGAGCGTGGAGAAACAGAAAGAGGAGCAAACCTGAGGAGCTTTCCTCTGTGTTCCTTTTCAGAGTCTTCTAGCTGGGACAGCTGCTCCTCACTCCGTCTCTTCTGCTCTCTGGAGACGAAAAGCACATGGCACAGGTGATCATTTCCACCATTTGTTGAGTAAATACATTTATGACCAATTTATGAGCATAGATCTAATATAGCAAGCATTAACTCCCATACCCACAGTTCACATTCAGCCAGAAGGAAATCCATATTCCCTGGGTATGTTTTTTTACAATCTCGAGTGTCACTGTAGAGTACTTGAGCAAGATGCCAAATCAATACAGCTGCTATTCTGCGCACTCCTTGACTTGAATCTCCATGTGGAAGAAGCCAAGCTTAACAATGAATCCTCCCTCTGGGATCAGCAAAAGTTCAAGCATATTGTAACTCTTCGAGCTAAAAAAAGTGCTGCTGTCTGTCAGTTTGCAACTAAATTGAGTTGCTATGTTGTGATTTTAATGTAAAAAAAAATTTTAGATGGTGTTTTTTAGATCACCTCTTGTTCTATGGGCAGCTGCTGCCTCTTCTCGAGAAAGTAAATCGGCTTTAATTCTAATAGTGCGTGCCATGACAGTGTGTGATACTCCTACCTTCCATGCATACACATACACAGACACACACATACTTTACCCTAACCCCCCTAACCCTGCCGGCTTCTCAGTCTAATCCCCTCTCTGGCGGCATGATCAGTTAATGTGTTTGGGTGTATGCGTGCGTGCCAGTATGTTTTCGGCCGTCTAGCCCTGTGACCTTGCAAACACACGCAACGAGGATATAGACTGAGAAGGCCTGCATGTCTGAGCTCAGAGGGAGGCGGCCTGTTTTCACTTCCAGTGAGACAGATTTTGTTTTTTTCCCCTGACAAACACTTTGGAATTATTTGTACATTTCAACAAAAGTGGATTCACAGCCGGAGCAGCTCCTCACTCTATAAGTTCTGTAATCTGCATTTCATGAGTGATTTGATTGCTTTTTAGTAACAGTTCAAGCTCTAAAAGCAACATGAAATATGTCTAAATGCTTCGCACAGACACCTGAATGAGAATGTGCAGGCCTAAACCAACTGTAATTTCAGCAAAGTTTTAAAAGTGTGGCTTTAGCCTGACCTTTCTGATTATTTGTCAAGCCAATGCTTGGGGACTAACAGCTCTGACCCTGCAAAAATGGCAGCTTTCCCCCTGAGATGTACGTCTAAAACTATATTAAAAAAAAGAAAAGACAAGCAAAGGCAACACAGTAACGGCAGCTAATGCCAGACAACCACATTAAATCCATGGCGGAGAGATGAGTTCAGGGTGACACGTAAGGTGTGAATGTGATAGCAGCCAGTGAAAGTATGCGAATGTTAGTCACAGACAGAAGCACAAATACAGACACATAATGAGAGTAACACTCGCAGCTGTCTGGCTCCAGTTATCAGCCTCCCGCTCTTTGTACCTTCTATCACACTCACACATCTCCATCCCATTCTCTCTCTCGCTTGCTCTTTTTTTTTCTTAACCTTCTTTTCTTCCCGGGCATCTACCGATGATTTGGAACAGACCTCCTGCATTCTTTCTATTCAGCTACAGCATAATACAATTCATACTTTACAAACTACTATGCCTTGACCCTCTCACTCTCCCTCCCTTTGTGTTTTCAAGGTCAGAGATGACATGATATCTATCTCACAATATCTTACTCTCAACTGCTGTTTCCGTTCTTTCTATTCTTTATCTCCCGGTCTCCTGTTCCTGACTCTTTTTCCTCTGAGGTGAAAAGGGCCTTTGAGGGAGAGAAGGATGACTGAGAGAGAGAGAGAGAGAGTAAAATGGTGGTCGGTGGTGTTTTCTTTGTGACTTTGCAGGCTTCAAAGTGCAGTCAAGTCCACAGTGCTCCGTGAGAGCGCTGGAGGACTTTGGGCACATTTGTGGCTACAGGCATGTGGTGCACACAGTTTGCACATGGAAACAAAGTGAGAGTCAGAAGAATCTATTATCACATATTATCAGTAGATGTGTCAGAAGCAGGTTACGATCACAACATGAGGATTCCAGGAAAGTTCCTCCAGGGGAGGGGAGATGGGTTCAGAATAAAAACAACAAAATCCCTTAATAGTTTTTCCCACTGAGTGGACCGAGTTATGTCACTATCGGTAAACCCTGCACGAACTTGAAACGAGGTGAAAAAGCTTCCTGGTTGTGCAAGATTTAATCAAAGTAACCACAGCAGATGTGGCATGCGCAATCACAGCCTGACAGCACGTAGCATTCAGATCAGAGCCGTCACATGTTTGCAGGCTTCAGCTGGATGACTGATGGAATCACATTAATCTTCGCCCGTCCTTCGTGGCCACATTTCGTTCCCCTGCGTAATTAGATGTGTCACACAGTTCAGGAATGCCTCGTAAAAGTGAAGCAGACCAGGAAAATATATGCGCACGGTTTGCTGCCGATCGGGCCTGAAGCAGGACAGGTGGCAGTCAGTGGAGGATGTGGTGAATCGCAACACCAAAACTGAAATGCTGACTCAGAGTGGTGTTGTTCTTGGCAACCGGTCACAGGAAAGCAGACACTTGCAACATTAGGGAAATGCATTTATTTTTGTGGTGTGTGCTTACAAAAGAGTGAGATTTCTTTTGAATTTGAAAAGGGAAGAGGAAAGAAAAAAAAGTCTTCTTTCTCAAAGGGCTGTGGCTGATTTTTATCTAGCATGTGATAAACAGCAGAGTGTGGTGAGGGTGGAAAAAAAAGACAGAAAAAAATCTGTTTCTGTGTCAGAGAACTCGTGGGAAACGGGGCATCCTGAGAGCAGTCGCTATACTACTGCCAATAACCACACAGACATATGACATAATGCACACACACTGGCTTTAATGCACACATGCGGGCACACACATACACAGGGCAGCCAGCGTGCATCATCCTTATGAAAACAAGCTGTTTCACATCAATCACATCAATCCTTTGCTCTTTCTCTCTTGACCTTCACTCATTTCACCAACCACTCTTTCATCTTTCCTCTCGTGCTCCATGCGTCCTATCCCATCTTTCATCTAACCCTCTCTTCCAACTAATCCATCCTTTTAACCGGGCCTGCGTCTGCGTTGGATGAGCCATGTGTTCGTCCTCTGATGAAAGGACGAGCTCGGCGTCTCCTGCCAATCAGAAAGCAGCAGGACTCTTCCCAACACCTCTTCCAAACGACTCATCCTGAGATATAGGCGGAGGTTTGTGAAGCTCTCTGTGATGCACTGACAAATGCTGACAGATGATACATAGCCAGTAGCGTGAGTCATAAATCAGATTAATAAAAGTTAATCCACACAAGGAGCAGAGTTTGCATGCACAGTGTATTATAAATTAGCGTTATTTTTGGATGAAAGGAAGGTGATAAAAGTATCCTAAAAGTCTGTAAGTCACTTTGTTTGCAAATGAGAGAACAAGCTGCCCTTGGCTGGTCAGAATGCACAGCAAGATCAAAAAAACATTCCACAGCTGTGGACTGTCCTCAGATATGTGTGTTTCCAAAGCAACCAGATAGTGCCACAGAAGCAAAACAGGTGTGGATGTCTGATTGAGGTGTGCGTCAAAGGTTGGGGAGTTGTCATGGCGATGGCTTTTACACACAGATTATTATTTTTTTGCTCTTAAATATCAAGAGTGAATCGAGGGTCCAACATGCTCTGGAGATGTGAAGATACAAGTTGAGACTAAAAGGATTCAGGATGCACAGAGACGCCCATAAACTCCCACAAAACAGCGTCTGTGGGCATTTTAGTCAGCGTCAAGCGGACAGTGAAAGGAGGGTCGACTCAGACGTCCCATCTGGACCTCAGTCTTGACCTCGGCTGACTGTCTGCCACACACGAAACAGATTAATCACTCCCTTGTGCTCATTGTTATTTCTAACCAGCGACATTCGTTCAAGTAGAGCACAAATCTGTGGCACACCCATGCAGTGTTTAACAACTTGTTTAGAACATGCAAACCACACAGCAGTTAAAATCAGCTGTTATATTTATGCATCGGGATTTAAATTAATAAAACTGAAAAATATTCTCTATTGCACTTTCTTATAATACTTACTTAATAACAAAATCGGCAGCATTAGTAATAATAACATTATTTATGAATGAATATAACTTGTTTGGTTTTGTTTTTTAACACTGGCACTTTTTTAAGCAAAGCAAGATGAATTTTTATCAAGACTAACACAATTATTCCTGAATTAACTGACGTAACGTTTACTCAATATTACACTTAAGGCACTTTGTACTTTTATTCGAGAAGCACTTCATTTGATTTCCAGGTAAAAAAAAAAAAAGATTAAAGCAAGAAATATGATACCAAGATACAAAAATAAATATACCCAGTTTTGATAAATATTCAAGCAAATTTACAAAACATGTTCAGACAGTTGACGTGCCAAACTGGCCTACAGCTACCATTGTAATTGACAACAGTGAGGAACTGCTCAGATACCTACATGTCAGCCCCTGTTTCTCTGTCATCATCTCCACACACACCCTTTATCATGCAATAAAGTCTTAGACTTGAACATATTTGCCTGATCCTTCTCACCTAACTCATCATGCAACATGTCCTTAAGGCTGATTCTCCCTGTAGCATTCTATCTCCATATGTCAGGTCGCGTCAGATTGCAAACCTCGCCTCCGTCATCTCTGTCTCTGCATTCATCCCTGTGTTAGATGGATGTGCACGTTCCACATGCGTGGCCACAAAGTCAAATTAAGGTTGGGCACATGCAAGCATGCAGAGGCGTGAGCAGTTTTTATGGCAAGAAAGAGGGCAGCGGGTCAGATGGAATTAGCTTAAAAATAAAACACAAAAGTACAGAATGAGAACGATCCGTTTCATGCAAAAGCAGTCGAAGAGAAGAGGACACGGACATGGAAAGAAACACAGGAAAACTATTATTTGTGCACCACAGTAAACTGTTTGCTTTCTTCAGTTTCCCTGAAGAAATATAATATTCTTTGCGATTGATTGCAAACAGACTTGTAACTGGGGACCAGTATCTAAGCATGTTTTTAATTCTAAATACGCACCAGTGACATCAGTGAATGTTAACCTTGAATTATATTCACACTGCTGTGTACAGTGCAGTGCAAAAGTCTTGAACCGCAATGAGCAATAGTTCTCCAGGCTTTCTGAAGATGATCCTTCCTTTTTGTGTGTTTGGGGTTTTCCTATGCACATGATACGTGTTTCACAGACCCACACGCTACAGAATAATTATGAATTAATTCCACAATCTCAATCATTCTGCATATATTACATTCAGTACCATCAGTAATGTTTCTAAACCTGATTAGCATTGAATAAATCCTGAAGCACGGTGAATTTATTTGCATCATTTATTGTAAAGTTTGCTCCTGTTGGAGGAAGATGAGGTTTCTCTTGTCCAGGCTGAAGTGAAGAAGCAGTCCTTCTTCTGGAAAACCTGAAGTGCTTCTTCTTTTTCAGGCACTTTTCCTGTAGACTTTTGTTCTGTGCTATGAGATTTGTCATCTCAATAATAAGTTCTTTGTGTTGTAACTCAAATTTTCTCCAGCCCTTTAATTTTTCATGATTTTTTCATGCTTTTCTTGGAGTTCTTACTGTTTCTCTTGCAGCTCTTTATATTTTTCTTCTTGAACTTTCTTATCCTCATGCATGTTGTGGTTTGTTTGTTGTACTTTGTCTTGGATGCCCAGCAACTCTTGATGTCTCCTCTGCAGTTCTTGAAGTGTAGACTGGATAGTTTGTTTTTTCTCTTGTCGTCACTTCTCCTCTTGCATTTCAGTGTTTACTGTGCTTTGTTATATAGTCCTTTCAAATTGGTATTTTTGCTCACCATTGCTTGGATTTTACTCTGAATTTCTGTGCATCTTTTCTCCTGTTCTTGTTTCTTATCCTCAATTTCATTGTTTTTGTCCTTTGCTTTGTAAATAATGGTAATTCTGTATTTTTCTTCATGAAGTATTGGAGAACATGTTGTAGTGAATATTTTTTCGAGGGTTAAAAAAGGTAATCGATGGGAAAATTTGACCTGCAGTGAGCAGTTAAAGTGTGCATGTGAAAACACTGTTTGTGCTTGATGAAACGTCGCTGCCAAGTCACAGCTTATCAAACAGCTGTAAAAAGACATTTTACCACAGTAATAAATGTCGTCCTCCTGCTGGGAAGAAAAAGACTGATGTTCCTGAACACATCCTCGTGGGACTCATGAGGGTTTGAGAAATTATTAATTTTAACCGAACATCCTGCTCCATTTTGTTGCGTATCTTTATCTTTAAGGCTAAAGGCAGGAAGCAAAAAGCTCTGTGAGGTTTTACAAAGGGATGCAAATGTTTCTTTTTGTTGTCCAATTTACACAGCTGCATGTGTGTATGTTCTATTTATACACCTGTGGCTTATGGCAGAACTTGTCAAACATGGCAATAAAACACCTGCAAAGAAGAAGTGCCATTTCACTGAATGCAAAACTGAAACATGGTTATCTCAGATCTGGAATCACGAGCAGAGCAGAGAATGACTGAGGCTGTCAACTCAGTGGCAGAAGTGGAAAGCCTGTCGACAGCAGGATGGCCGGCAACTGTTCCTTTATCCAAGAGCTAAACACTCATGAGCTGGAAAACATTAGCCAAGGTGAAATTCGGTGGACTGATCATTTTAGTAAACAGACTGAATTTTAATAAAACATGTAATTAAAGCAGACATATTGTACTCGTTTTTAGTTCCATATCCTGGGACTTTGGAGAGTTCCTTATTTCTCCCACACTGGTCCCAGCCCCTCAGTCTAGCCCCTGTCTGAAACAAGCTCCTCTACTGTTAATCTATAATTTTACTTTCAATGTAATAGAGAGAGACACAATATTAACCAAAAATCCAGAAAAACGCATTATATAAATGTTATAAATTTCCATATTATTGTGAGAAAAAAGTATTGTTCTCCAAGCAAAACATGACTTCATTCATTCATTCATTCATTCATTCATTGGTGGAGAAACCCTTGTTGACGAGCACAGCGATAAGATGTTTCTTGTAGTTGGTCGCCAGGTTTGCACACATCTTTTAGCCCACTCCTCACAGAAACTCTCTAAAACCTTTAGGTTTCTTGGCTGACAACTGAAATCTACAACTCCGTCTACAGATCTTCTACAGGACTGAGGTCTGGAGACTGGCTAGGCCACTCCATGACCTTAAGTGCTTCTTCTTTAGCCACTCCTTTGTTGCCTTGTTGGGATGTCTCCGGTTACTGTCACGCTGAAAGAAAGCCTCTTCCATGACCCATTTCGAGTGCTCTCACGGAGGTTCTTATACAAGATTTTATTGAACATGATTCCAGAGCACAGGTGAATCTGCAAAAGGAAAATATGCTGCTGCAGGTCTGTACCGCTCTCCACCACACACGGGCAGCTTTATGGAAATCAGACAGATATCATTCATAACACTGACAACACTGCAACAGAATTAACGGAGCGGGAAAATGTTTTGCCTGATATAACTGGAAAAGATGCCAAACAAAAAAACTCGGGCACACCTTTTCTACCTTATTTCATAATCTAGACTTAAATGCTCATAAACACAGCCACCTTTCGTTAGGAACATCAATTGAACCAATGCACAATATAACAACCACAGCTATTCACAATCCTCTAGTTCCCACATAGCAAGCAGGTCTGGCCCAGATCTGGTATCAAGCCGGCACTGCTGGCTGACTTCTGGCATGGTAAGTGGTAGGGCTGGGCAGTATCATACTGTTCACGGTAATACCGGTAAAATGTTGGGCAACGATAGAAAAATGAAATATTGCGATAGAATATGGGTAAAACGCGCATGCGCAGTGCCTTTGTTGTCATACGCACACAGCGGAAAAAGCATGGCGGCGAAAGCAGATTGTTAGAATTGGTTTGTAAAAATGCTGCAACTTCAGTGGTGTACTCAGATACACAACAAAGCACTATTTTTGTTAGCGCATGCTAGCGGGACGTCGTTATTACCGTGTTTTTTTGGAAAATACGGCACACTTAAAATCAATCCATTGATTTTCCTGAAAATCGACAGTGCCCCTTGAATTCTGGTTGTGTTTACTGACCTCGAAACGATTTTATGTGGTACACGGCGCTCAAAAATCTGTCAAATGTTTTAGTACGACTTTGCTAAGCTACGAACCCGGACTGCTTGATGGATTGTCGGAGCATTACGGCTACCGTAGGCAGGAGCCTCGCGGAGTGATACGTACTGTGCTTCAACATAATATTACCGTATTGTGTGTGTATAACCTCTTTATTTCTCAAAACTATTTGAGCACCACAAAAGATTTCCACCCTGAAAAAATAAATTTGCCGTCATGTTATAAACACTATTCTATCATCCCGAGCTGCTCTTTTTTACAATGCGAGTGCAATAAATTGCTTTACTTTGTCTGTAAAACGATGAACATGATATATCTCACCTAAATTAACAATCTTACTCACACTCCTCTGAAGCGCAATAAACCCAAGAGTTGTCAAAACCTGAAGACTGGCAGGAACTGCATAGTTTCTCTGGGTTTGGCACAGTTGGACCCAGTTCCTCATGTTCTTAAAGAAAACAACTTTTGAAAGCCTAAAGCGGCATATGAGCCAACTATCATCCTGAGTCATAAAATCACAACTTGTTCTCATCTGCTCATCAAAAAGCTCCTCCAACAGCACCACATAATAACATTACGTACAGCTTTAGCTATTTGTCTGATTAAAATGTTGCATTTTTTTTATTTATTAAAAAAGACAAGCTAAAAACTACAGTCACAATTAATAAAGTGCTTTCCTAAAGGAAAGTGGAGGAATTGAGGTATGTGTATGTGCAAACAGACAGAAATATGTGATGGCAATAAAAAATAAATAAATGTACAATATGACATATTTTAAAGTGTCAGAATGTAACAACTACAGCATTATGTCAATGACGTCTATGGATTGTGTTACTAAAATAAAACACCAACACCCAGTTTCTGGATGGACTACAAAAACAAAAAAACAGTCACTCCTGAGAAAGCTATTTTCTACATATCATGTATTTATCCTCTGAGCAGACCTTTGTTTTAGTCTTTACAGTAAAATCCTCTGGTGTTGCAACCTGACAAGCCTGGTATGCAGACAGTGAGCATTTCCTGGTCTGGGTGGAGTCAGTGAGGCTGCACTTGGCTGAGGGAAGTTATGTGTAGAGTAAAAGCCTTGCAGTGACCTGCTCTTTACCCGGCATATTTCAAATACCACGGATCACCTGCGTCCACATCGGTGCACGTGTTTGCGTGCGTGTTTGTGTGTGTGTATTTTGTTTGTTTTACCACATACTGCAGACACTTACATCAGCTGCTGACTTAGGCACTCTTTCTCTTCTCTCGTGTTCTGAAGCGCCACGCTGGAATTCTTCAACTCCTCACTCAGTGCTGTTTACACAGACAGACACACAAACGATTACTTCATCCGATGAAGATGCGGTAAAAGCTTACAAAAGTCATCCTGCATAAAGACAATCCGGGGGTACATGAGAGCGACGGAGTGGGCCGTGTTTTCTATCAGATGGTTCATTGGACTTGAGCAAAGGAGGACGGCTCACATTAAATAAAACACTGTGCAAATGTGACATTTGTAATAATGAGGAAAAAACACAAGTGGAGGAGGAAGAACACAAAATAAAGCTCGTAGTGTATCATAAACAAGAGCTGATGTGAGAAATACACGAGGGTTGGTTAAAATAAAAAGTCATAGCCACGAGCTGAACATGAGGAAGAGAGGGAGAGCCGAAAGACGGGAACGTGTTGACAGGAAAGCTGGGACTCGGGTGGTAAAACAGTGATATGGTAGGGCAGCCTGTGTTGTTGTGTGTCTGACGCCAAGGAGCTGCTGTATTGCTGCTGCTTCTTTACTTCACTGCCACCTTGGTGGTTCGATACAGCATGTAGACAAAACCAAATCACTAGATTAAAAAAATAAAACAAGAATAAAATAGCAGAGAAACGTGAATCTTGAAAGGATCTTTAAACAAAGGCTTAATCTAGATGTGTGCTGCACAGGTATGGGGCAATCATTATTCTGCCGGTTTCCAGGCCACTGAATACATGTATTAAAAACGGACATGGAGGAAATGGCTGACTGAGATATTTAGACTTTTGTCAGGCCAACAGCTTGTAACACTGCAGCGCTGGACTTCTTTCTCCATGCAAGAGTGGCTCTCATGCAAGAGAAAAGCATTTATGCTTCGAGTCTGAATAGTGAATAACATGCCACTGTTTTCACTGGAAAATCCCTGTGCATGTAGCTGTCATAAGTGTAAATATTTGCATACCAGCCCTCGTCTTCAGCTAAATATGTATAAAATGACAAAGGCTTGCAATCATAAATTGCATAATCGGCAAGCACGGGCATGTACAGCTGCCAGTGGAAGTGGGCCACCGGTGTTTATCGATGATGGTTCTGCTGATAGAAGCAGCAGGACGAACTGTAAAGTGTATAGAGCAATACTCTCAGCTCATATTCAGAGAAATGCTACAAAACTGATCAGACTCAGTTTCACGGTGCAAATGGATAATGATCCAAAGCGTACCGCAAAAGCAACCCGAGAATTTCTCGAGGCAAAGACGGGATATTCTTCATTGGCCAAGTCAGTCATTTTATCTCCAGATAGCGCATGTTTTTGAATTACCGAAGACAAAACTGAACGCAGAGAGACACCCAAACAAGCAGTAACAGGAGGCGGCTGAAGTAAAGGCCTGGCAGAGCATCTCAAGGGAGGAAACACAGCATTTGGTGATCATGAGTTCAAGACTTTAAGGAGTAATTGACTGTAAAAGACTTCCATAAAACTGTCAAAAATGATCTTTATATTTAAAGTAACGTTAGGTTGTCTAAACTAATACAAACTGCTTGTCAGTCAATTGTCCATTTATTCAAAACTACAAAAGAAATGTTACTGTACCAAAACTTTGGGACTTAACTGTAGATTTTTAATGCTTTGTTCACCAAGTTAAACCGTGAGGACTATTAGCATGAACTACTGTTAGGTTCTGTGGCTCTGCAATAATCAATTGGAAATAAAAGCATAAACTGAAATTTTATGGTTGTCTAGAAACATGAATTCTGACATTTGTCAGATAACTATGATAAAAAAGCTTATATTGTTATTTCTTTTGTGGTGTGTGGCTATTTATTGTTAACAATGAGAGTCACCTTTAAAGCAAAGCTAATTTAATATTAGGAAATTTAGTACATTACATAAGTACTACATATTCAAAAATTTAAAAATGAAAAAGCAACTCCTGCAGGTTGTAATAACTGCTGCAGTATGAAGAAATGTGTAGAAACATAATCGAGTTCAAGTTATTTATGATGTTTTGAAATCATGCCGGAGAAGTGGAGCTCTATAGCATTTTTGTTGCGTTGCCACATAATGCGTTGTACGGCAGGGTATCGTGGCTGCAGGCCTGGAGAGCTCTCAAACCAATGTCAGCCTGACATTCTCCTGCTCCCGTCTTTGTTTTCTTTGCTCTCTCCCTCTCTTGTTTTCTCTCTTTTCACTTCACCGTCTCTCTTCTCTCAGTCTTTTTTTTTCATCCAGCTTCCTCTCTTTCTGTGTCTCCGTTTTCTCCCTCTCACCTTTTTCTCTTTGTTTCTTATCTTGGCTCTAACTTCCATTCCCCCTTTCTTTCGCTCGCTCTTTCAGCAGGAAAAGGGGAATGTAGGAGGTCCTTCTCCAACTGGCAATACACTGGTAATTGCTTTCTGGTCACTGTGACATGACAAGGTCTGCCAGGCTAAAGCGGCACAGCTACACGCTCAGAAGGACACGCGTGCGCACACACACAGCAAAGGCAAGAAGTGCGTGCGTGAAAAGCAGCAAACACACTGAAACACGAGCCCCGACAAAAGGCTCGCACAGAAAGACTCGCAAATAAACACTGCAGCAGCAGTCGTGTCCAAACAGCAATAGCTGTATAAATACTTGATGGAGCAGAAAGGTTTTGCGATGACAGCGAACCAGCTGGTCTGACTTTCTCCGCAGCCCTTCTATTGTGTCCTCGCTGCTAACAAAAAGACACACACAGTGTAACAAGGTGGCTGTAAAAATTACAGCAACTTACTAGCAGCTGGCCACAGACATTTTAGAATAGCCTCGCTGTATTGTCACTGGGGCTTCTTTACTTTGTGCTGTGCTGCAGTCACAGAACATTTTATTTACTCTATAATACACCACAGAGCAGTATATGACTGCTTTTGAACGCCAATACTTTAATAAACAACTTCTTCCCTTTGACATATTGACCAGTTATGTGGGGCTGGGTTGATATGTTCTCATCTGACCACATCCTTCCAGATTGGACGATCATTGATGTTTTGTTTAGGAAGAAAAGCATTTGTTTTGTTATTTTTGGCAAAGGGAGGACGAGACAAGATGTGAGAACTCCTCAGTCCTCAGCAACTTTGGACTCGGCCAACCTAACGCAAACTGCCAGGTCCAGTGTATTTAGTGTTTATGTGTTCTCGACATTTGCTTGGCTGCAAACAACAATGTCAAAGAAGTCGTTAATGTGGCTCCATTCTGTTAAGTAAGATGGCCAAGTAGTCAACTGGAAACTTTGCGGCGGTTTGCATATAACAGCTCAACAACCAACAAGGAAGAGCATCCAAGAGCAGTGAACTAACTTGTCTTTGTTAGGCTGTGTTTAGGGCTTGAGGCTTGAGTGTCAACATGATGGAATTGGCATATGTCAATATGTTTGGTTTAATTATAGGTTTAGATGACATTTGCATCCAGCTACAGCTTCTGTGAGAAGCAGCAGCTCCACCCTTAGACCAAGCTGGATCTGAAGCCTCTTCTGATTTAAATGGAAAAATGATATCGTGATTCTGTTTTTCCCCCTGGGACATGAGGCCTGTCAACATTACACTCAACTGTCCTGTTCAGATCAACAGCTGATATATTTCTAATTTCAGAAAATTGCATCAATATTGGCAGGTGGGCATGGGTCACTTCGGAGTCTGCTGCTAACATTTAAGTATAAAGTGATGAGGTCAAATCATTCAGTGAGCGTATACTGGCTTTTTATACCTAATTATTATTCATTTGCTGTAATATGGCTTGGAGGTAGAGTGCGCACCACACACTGCGGTAGCTTTAATGTTGAGGTAACGCCTCCCTGTGAAAAACGCATTGGTTGAAGTGTTGGGACATTTCAGCTGACCAAGATTTTCTTTGAGTGAGTACAGCTCTGCAAATAATTCAAACCCAATACCAGGGGAGATCAGAAAGTCAGTCCAGAAAACATAAGAACTCTTATGACCACAAACACAACGCTATGAACTCAAAGCACTCTAAAAACACCAAGAATAAGATTTACTCCATGGAGGGAAAAATATGTTACAGGACAAAAAACAAAGCTACAGTTTGACTAATCTAACTGCAGAATAAACTGATGTGGTAAATCACTGAGAGAGTGCAGGGGCTAAACTAAAACTTTGATTTTTATTTATGATGTTTTTATGGCAATATGATGATTTCAGTTTGCTTTGTGGGTCATAAGGCATCGTATGCACGTTACCCACATCTCTCCATGCCACATGACATATTGCTTGATTATGGTTTTTTGAAATTAGTCTCCCAAGGCCGAGTATATTGTTGTGAACTTTGAAAACAATCCATAAAAAAATGTGGGCAACATAGTAAGTTTTAACTGATTTAGACATTTGTTGTGATCTTGACCTGGAAGCGATTTTCACCAAAATTAAATCAGCAATTTGACAAATGATATCTTAAAATGCTCGACTGCTAACAAACAGGCAGACAAGCAACCAAATGAAACCGATTGCAAGCCCGCTCCCTTCAGAGGGAGATAAAAGGGGGGGTTCACACTAAGGATGTTTCAAACTACAGATTATCTTTGGCAAAGCATCAACATCTTTTACATGTGATTTACATAAACAGCAGTTTACAACTGCTTTTGCAAACACGCAGAAACTGCCGCAGCCTGAGGCTAAAGCTGTGGATGGACTGAAACAAGCAACGCCACTAATAACTCTAGCCGACTCCCATAACGTAGCTAGGTTACAGTAACCTACACTACAGGAGCCAAGGCAACATTAAGACCCTGCAAAATTGGAGCTACCTTTACAGTTACACACGCACACACTGGAATTTTTACACACTGGAGTCTACATTACTATAACATCACATTCTAAAGCATACCACATGCATTTTGTGTGTCTGCCTAGTTTATTATGCATAATGAAAGCATACCACCTTCTGAACCACAGCAGCTTCAGGGGAAAAAATCTGATTGAAGTGCTGCACAGCAGACCCCTGAAGGAGTTTACTGTTCCTACCTCGAAATTTTTTTTACCTAACTAGAACACCAAGGAGCGTACTACATGTTCTCAGAGAAAGTAAGTGCTATGAAGTGAAAATTGCTCAGTAATAACGGCTTATTACTGCATTGCAGTTGTCTTTTAGAAACCTGCTATACCTGAATACCTCCCTACAGGAATTCATAAACTTTTAGCTGATTATACCCCAATACAATTCTTATCCATGTTTACATTAAAATGCTTTGGAGCGACTGAGAAATGGAAACAGAGAGATGTGGAGGCAGTATTTGCTAAGCTGTGTGAACATATATTTGATATTTTTATATTCCTCCTATCTGTATCAACTCACACACGTAGAAAGTTGGCTCCCAGGGAAATAGATACTATAGAGTGTTGGGATGGCCCACGGTGTTGGCAGATATATGTGGTTCACGGATCGGTCACACACACCCGCACACATGCTCACAAGCACGCACGCACATTTGTGTGGCTTTAGTCACGCTTAGTCACATGACACTCGAGTCTGTTTCCACCAAAATCCCACACATTCAAACCTCTGGGTCCATCGCCTCTAACTGTCAAGTCATACAAGTCAACTGCTGACATTTGCACAAAAGTAAAGTTGGATTAATCGCGTCTTCCTCTTCCTCCAATCTCACCGTGTGTCTCTATCTTGGTTTCTCTGTAAAATTCCACACCCCTCAAGGCTTCTCCTCCCTCCTCTCTTCCACCTAACCATAAACCACATTTATCTATTCACATTGGGCAACCTCCTTATGTTTCCCTCTGCTCCTTCTTCCCCACCTCACCTGCTCCGCTCGTCTGCTGTTCGGCGCTAACCACAGAATGCTGACAGACAAGTAGCACAGTTTAAAAGCCGACGAACGCCCATATCAGTTTGCAGTCGCATTCAGGTGACTGGCAAAGGGTTTGTGGTTCAGTTTTGAAATTACAGTAATTGTATCACAGTAGGGCTAAAAACATGTCACTGATTAACCAGCTGGTGTTGGAACGAGCCAGAACTAGTTGAATAATTATGGGATTTTTGCTTGTCAATCAAACGTTGCAGATAAAGATGTTAAAAGCCTTTCTTATGCACATTATCAGCTTGACTATAATGCGCAGCATGGTAACCTATTTTGAGCTTTCGTAACAACACACAAAAGACACAATACTAGTCTTAAATTTAAACTACACAAAACCAAAACATACAGCAACTGGTGAACTTTAGTCAGTAAACTGAACCGACACTCATATGTATAACTACACCCCCCCCCATACCAGTTGCTGATTTGTTGCTGACTGTCTGTGAAATCGATTGCTGAAGTCGCAGTCATACAGGTCTAGAGACCAGGTGGGCATCCCCTGACGACCACTGGCTGCTTGGAGAAATAGAGTTGCCAATTACTGGTACAGCAACTACTTTCAATTCAGTTTTATTTATATAGCGCCAAATCACCACAACAGTTGCCTCAAGCCACTTTATTTGATAAGTTAAGAGAAAACACCAACAATCAGATGACCCCTTATGAGAAAGCACTTGGGAAGAAAAACCTCCCTTTTTACAGCAAGAACCATCCGGCAGTACAAGACTCAGGGAGGGGGAGCCATCTGCTATCATTGGTTGGGGGTGAGGGAAGGGAGGGAAATTGCTTTTAAAGTGGTATACAGCGCTTCCTGCTTTACTAGCAGGCTGCTCGTACTTTTTGTAGAAGAACACACTTCTCGCCAAGCAGTAGTGAAACTATGAAAAGTGACCCTGAAGTAGATGAATGTTTGCCTTTAAAGTAAAAGGCAACCAACACGTTTCAAAAGGAGCAACTTTACTTTGAAGGCAAATGTAGTAGTTTCACTACTGCTTGGTGGCTAATTTTCAAGTTCGCGTCTTCCATCCAAACTTCCATCCAAACTATTGTGGACTATGCAGTAATATGTTTTTGACCAAAACAAACACAAGGATGTTTTTGGTGCAGCACCTTCTTTGCAGCTGATTTCACATGACGACATTCAACAACCTCCAGCAACCAGCTAGTAAATACGCATGTCTTTGCCTAGCAAACAAAGTTTCCCTGGGAGGGGCCGGCCCGTCTGTAAGCCTGTGTACAAAGTATAAAATTGCAGCATTGGTATATTCAGAAACCCAGATGCCGAATTATTTTTAAAGATGAGAAAAACAAATAGAGAATGCCTCGTCGACATTAGGTTTCTATATTTGTTTTACAGAAGATTTGCTTTCATTGAACATATGTACTGTGTATACGAGCCCACATGGGGGTGTTTGTGTCTCAGTGCGTGCATTCTTCAGTGTGTAGTTTATTATATCCGTTGGTTCGTGCAGCAGCTGTTTTCACGAACACGTCACTGAGCAAACACACTCACACGACATCAATACAGACAGTAGACCACTTTCTTTGACTTCCTGCATCAAACCCCTTCTCTCTTTTTGCTCTCCGCTATAAACACACACATACACGCTTACACTTCGCAGCTGTTTGGAACGTGCAGCACAGAGAAAACGACCCACCCATGAGGTGAGCCGGAGGTTAACTCTCCTTCAGGCATTTACTGTCAGTGCAGAACACACACAAAACGCACAAACACATGCCTGCCTGCAGTCTTGCTTCACTTGCTTACATCTATTTAAATTTTATCGTAGGAGGTTCATCGGTTTACAGACTTTAGGCACATGAACCCATAAAGACGTGCACACACATTTCATCCTGTCTAACCTCTCTTTAAAGATTGTTAGAGTTTGTGTATTAACTATAAACACACAGACACGCACACATATTGCGATCCATTCATTGTGGGAGCTGCTCTCAGAACTAAAAGAGTTGACGGCACAGTTAAACTAATATTTATTCCTGTTGAGAGATTATTTGCTCAACTCTTTCTGCCTCTTTCATGTCCACTTTAGCACTCTACAAAAACACATGCACTGCTTTACTGTGCTGTAAATGACTCTCATATATATAAACCTTTGTTTCTCTTACACTCCTTTGAACTAGTGTGTGTGTGTTGTGTGTGTGTGCATGCACAGTCTGTATTACCTGAGTACACCTGTGTGTTGTGCTGCATTATCTGAGACCTGAAGGCCTGCCAGGCCCTTGTCAGTTGGCTGAGGAAACCCCGTACATCTGTGAGCGCGCTGCCAGAGGAGCGGAGCAAAGACAGAGTTGCTCGCAGGGCCTGATGCTGCTGCACACAAGCACCTCTGAAACACACAAACACACACAAACTGACAGCTTGAAATAGTTTAGATTTTACAATTTCCAGAAAAGCCTTTGATTTTTAAAAAATAAATTTACAATACTTCATTGCTTTGACACATTTGGTTATAATATCTGAACCTCTAAATAGAGTACTGTGTGCGAATCACACATTAACTTTTAATGGTGCCGCCTGGAAAGATCATTGTTTTGTATTGCAAACTAAGAGTGGAAATTCTTTCTCCCTCTCCTTTACAAATACTAAGGCTGTTACTCCACTGGAGTTTATCAATGTGATGAAGAGAGAAGCAAAGTGTGGCGTTGTTCTGGTGTGAAACAAATAACATACTGTGAAAACCAGATGTAAAATTTTTGAAAGAAAACTGTAAAAGAAAATATCAATTACACATTATGTAAACATTAATTTTTATTGAAAATAGTATAAAACAGCAAAACAAATGTTGAAACTAAGAAATTCTAGTTTCATTTTTAAAGTGTTTAAAACAACTATTCAGATGCCTTTGAACATTGGGGTGATGTCTTAGAGGTAAAGTTAAAGTGATGTTAGTCCATTATTAGCAACTTTGTCTGTTCCAGTTCAGTAAGAGATCTTAGCTAAATCTTCTTCTCTCATTCATCTGATATTCCTAACAATACTGTATGCTATCAGTTACTAGAAACCTTCTACACTTGCTCCAGGGAGATACAATTTAGGCTGACTGGTAGGGATTAAAAAAAAAAAGATACTAATCAATACTAAAAATTGCTATTATACAAGTCAAGACACTCAATTGCAGCAGTATCAATAACAATAGTACCATTTTCACCCCCTCTAGTTGGCACACTGCTAACGACACTTACCAACACTTTACGAGGAACTTTGAGAGGTCAGTAAAGCTCACACCAAATGTTAACCTGGCTGGTGCTGCCTAGCTCCCACTAAGAGCTAGGCAGCACATGTGGGCACATGTGGGCATTCTTAATTTGATAGGATAAAACAATAATTTGTGTGAAAAAAAGAGCTACGTTTATCTTAAAGTGTCATGTGAAATGGAGCGTGTGACAGGCAGAAAGTGGACCCAGAGTGCAGGATTCAGCAGACAGAGATAAACTTAGAATTGCAGCTTTTTTGCTGGTAAAATATCATGAAAACAAAAGCAAAAGTATAACAGGGCTGGCAGTCTGTCTGGAAACTAGAAAGACAGAAGCTACACCCATAACAAGTGAGGACACGACAAAGAATAGAAGGAGATGCAGACAATATATACAGAAAGGTGGAAATCGAGGCAGAGTGCAAATAGATTTCTCCTAAATTTTGACTCATGGACTGAACATTGCTTAAATTCTTTGGTCTCGCTTTGTCACTACAGATGTAGGCAATGTAGGGCAGGTAATAAATTAGTAGGAAAATAATGGAGAAATGTAAAAGTTTCAAAAATCAGAAGCTAAATAAATGACAGCAGGCGACTGAGGATAAAAACCACAAAAAAACAAAGTGTTTTTTGGTGTTCTGCCTTCTTCCTCACCAAAATCTCTCTCACTCTTAAAGAAATATGTTCAGACGAAAAGCACTTTGAGAAACATGAAAGATCACTAGCCCTCACTCACATCTGCATTCGGATACAAACACACACATGCGCACACAAACTCAGGCAGACACACAGACCAATGTAAAGCATGGAAAACTAGAGCAATGGAATAGAACATTCTGTTATTCCGAGCCCACTTTTGTGGGTGAGAGGACGCCGGACAGTTTCCTATTTTCCTGCATACTCATAGATGTGGAAGCACACAATCCAGACACAGGAACACACATGGAGGCGCACACAGGTAGACATACACAGTAACAAGCTAACATTATGAGCATGGCTGGGTTTTACGAGCAATATGATGGGACTGTTTTTGAGAGCTCTGCGGGGCTGAGTGGTTGTTTTTGCTTATTTGGGGTTTGTGGTTTAAGGTGATAAAAAAATGAACAGAGTCTCTGACGAAACGAGACAAGACGGGACGAGAGGGCAGACCTTGAGCTGGTCGGCAGTGCCTCAGAGTGTTCATGTGTGCGTGCAGGGTGAGGGGAGTACGGGCACTGCTTGTCACGAGAGCCAGTTTTATAACGTCAGATGACATAAATCACGAAGCTGACAGGACCGAATGGAGGAACAGATATGAGCCAGATCTGTCATTGGTGATAAGTCCTAAAACAGTGGAAAACTTGAGACTCAGAGAAAGAGACTGCACATGTTCGTTCCCCATACTGGTTTACTCATTTAGCAGCTTTCGGTATTTCTCATATCCTTTCTCCTACTCTCTACCTCTTCACCTCTTTCATCTGCTTCTGTCCTGGTATTAGCTGCTCATGTCTTTTCCATCCTCTTTTTCTATTTCCTGGAATTAACCACTGGGTCAACTGAATTAACCTTCTCTCTTCTGTTTTCCCACTCTCTATTTTATTGTCCTCCTGCTATCATCTCACACAGTTGTTTCCCATCTACCCTGGACTTCCCTGTCATGAAATTTGTCCAGAACTAAACAGCCAAGCTGGGTGGCGCACGCCAACAGGGTGAAAATGAAACTTTCAAGCTGTTTTTGGCTTCTTTACAAAATCCTTAACACATAACTGTATTCCCCCATGCGCATGCCATTTTACTTTTTCCTGGTCATAAATTTACCTGTGAATTTCAACTTGCTGCTTCTCTTTCCCAAGTATCTGCTCTGCCTCCTCTTTCTTGGCAGCTGTTATTGCCAGTCTGTAGAGGAAGAAGAAAAAGTACAGAATTACAGAAAATCTGTCATTTTAATGAGACTTCCCTGAAAAATGTTCCCATTCAAGTAGTGATCGATGGCAACAATTATTGTGACTATGTGCAATGAACTTATTGGTGTATTATTGCTGTCTTCAAAAAGACTGTGCACCAAGATCGCAATAAAATTACAATAAAATGGCAGTCTGCTATCAGTTTGTAACTGCATGGGGTCAAGTTCGCAATTATATGTAACTTGTTGATGATTCATGGTTAACTGAGATAAGTTAAAAAAATTGCAATTCTGTTGGTGTTAACACACACAGAAATTCACATGTGAACTGAAACTCAGACTATCTTCTTACGCTCAGAGCCTCATAGACTTAAACAAAAATTCCTTCACAATAGTAACAAAGTTGCTGCAGGATAATGATTTAACTGCAAAATGTTATAGGCGATTGGCAACCTTCATTTTATATAAAAATATAAACAAAACACAACCAGTTGTCATCTAGTTGAATCAAGTACCTTATTAAAAAGAGGAACTGCACATGAATTGTGCTCAGTGGTACAAACTGGCTCAAACTGAGTGCAATCTGATGTGTTAGAAATCTGCCTTTGTAGGTATACTATTGTGTGTCACAATAGTAAGCAGACCAATTGCCTCCCACCAGACAACCTGTGCAATAACCTTGCAATCAAAAGTGGTTGTCCAGAGGTTGAGGGTGTTGCAACCTCAATCTGCAACTACTTGCAATCAGTCTCCAGCAGCAAAAAGTCGCAGGTACTCACAAGCAGGTTCCTGTCCTACTTTTACTCAAACTGTGACAGAGCCATTAACAGTGAAGTGAAAGTAGGCCATATCATATACAGAAATACGACCAAGGGACAGTTGGATTAGATGAAATATTATCCCATGAGGAACTTCTAGCCACAGCTCCAGGTGTGTTTTTGGTGTGATCATGGTGATTCATCTAATTACCTCCCAAGAATTCTTTAAAAATGACTAACTACAAGTGCCTTTCATGCATAAACTTCCAGCAGCTTTGGTTTATCTCTTGGTCAGTGTCCTGTGTCTCTGTAGGTGGAGCTGGCCTGTGCTAGGATGTGAGTTTGTGGTTGTCTGTGTCTCTATTTTAGCCGTGGCAACGCTCCCAGTGTGGCCTGTGAGAATGGATGGATGAACGGCTGTGATAGACAGTAACAGCGTCAAACAAAGGCAGCATCCATCTCCTTTTAAAGTGAGAAGAGCCACTTCATTAATGGCTTACAACTATAATTTACTGATGACATGGAGATGGGATCAATCAGGATATGAGAGTAGATGACATTGTGTACTTTTCTACAGGTGAGCTGTCACGCACAAGTTTGTAAGCTGACATCTAATAATTTTTGGATTATTAGCAACAGTCCTGTGAGGTGTAACCCAGCTGTTGGGACTTGTTTATTTTACTGAGTAAGAGGCTGATTGTTTACTGATCAAAAATATGTCCCTGTCATTTTACATTATGTAAAGTCTTCTATTTCACAGTATTAAGGTAAAATGCTAACACATTTTACTGCCAATAAGCTGCTGCAGACAGATATTAGCCAAGGTTAAAAGCATTTGCTGCAGGGCGCCGCTTATACCTTCACTTATAATGCATGCCTATACACATGCATAGATATCTATCAAAGTGTAAGATGAAATGTGTAAACGTAACATTTGCAAGAACTTGCCAAAGTATGTGCATATGTGGATACCCGTTCTTTAGCTGAAGCAGGTACTCAGTGAACGCGCTGTGCTGAGTCGAATGAATAGTTTTACACGTCTAACAATGGCTGCACTTGAACAACTTTGTATTTACACATTAAAAAAGTAAAAAAAAACAACAACATCAAAAAAATCTGCTCTGTTATCAGTAATGCTTCCACAGTTTGGTTAAAAAAAAAAAAGACACGAGGAAGCTAAAGGTTATGATATGTTCTCGACTACTCCTGAACACGTCTCTCATCGTACATTTCCCAGACAGAAGCAATCAAATCTGACATGTTTCTGTAATCAACCCCAATCAGAGACCCATAATGAGTGAGACTGTGTGACCTGGACAGTTAGGAAGCAGGAACAAAACATCCTGTTCTTTCCTAAAACACCGCAAATAACCACTGAGAGCAGGAAGAATAAACATAATAAGCACTCAGAGTTATGCATGGCAGACTAGACAAAACCAGACAGACAATAATCATGAAGCTTAATCAAGAAGTGCAATTTGAGTGACATGTTATGAACTCGGCAGGGGATTTTTCTACTCTAGAAACAAAGGTGAAATAAGCTGTTTAGAGACCCTGTGCAAAGAAAATCTCTGGGAAGAGATGAATTTATACATCAACATTATCTTTGTTTAGGGGACATTTACCGCTATTAGAAGTAAAAGTAAGCAACTACATACTGCCCAGTATGTCTTTTACAGTAATATAATGGCCTTTACTTGCTTTATTGTTTATTACCAAGCTATGGGTGTGGTAATGGGAAAGAGTGAGTGCTATTGATAATATACAGGCACGCAGGGTCAAACTTTGAGCAGTGCATCATGAAAGGTGAACCCCACCCAATTTATTTGGACAACCTTTGAATTATACACTTATAGTGAGTAATGCATAATACAGTAATAATAGGCCCTAATCCTCTTCCATGCTTTTGTGCTTTGGTGGGAAAATTTTCTTTATGAGGTGAACTAGATGAGAAAGACATGTCAATACTCATGATTCTCTAAGTGGTGAAATGGAGTAACACATAGAAGAAGAAAAAAGAAAAAGGATAATGATCTCTCCTTATTAAAATGTCTATATGTTATGAGGTATGCTGTATGTGGACTGTCTGATATCTGTGGTGGAGACTGATCTGAAATATATCAAACTCTGTAAGTAATTGAATTGTTAGCCCTACATGTGCTTGTACCGATGTGCTGTACATATTGTACAGATTGGCCCAGGATAACACCCCTGTGACAGCAAACACACGAGAACGTTTGTTTATTGTGTTTAGCTCAACAAAATCAGAGCCCAATTCCTTGTATACACTCTTGCTTGGCCAATAAAGCCGATTCTGATTCTGATCAAAAAGGCAATCAGTTATCACCTAACTGAAAGCTCATGTTTTGCTCGCACAATTAAACCAGCTCTGGTTCTCTTGTGTAACATATCTGCTTAAAATTCTTCAAATAAAAGCTAACTGTTCTCTCGATGTGTGAGAATAGATGAAGCTATGCATGTTTCTTCCCGTGTGTGTGTGTGTGTGTGTGTGTGTGTGTGTGTGTGTTTGAAGAAGAAGAAGCAGTGTTTAATTCTGAGACAGTGTTTACAAGTAAATAAGTATGCGTGTGACTGTGGCTTAGCCAGCGTGTTGCGTGTGTATGTGAGATTGTGTGAGTTAGTCGTTTCCTTGAGCATTTTAGCCCGTCTGTTTGTATGTGTGCCACTTTCTGACCAAGTCTGTGATCCTTTCTATATAAATTGTGTGTATTTATGCCTGCGTGCCTTTGCTCTTGGAGTGATGGCAGCCCAGACTCCCACTGTTCACCCATCTGTCTCCAGTAGTCCCAAAGCGAGATCAGAATGAACGGTGCCTCAAGAAGTGTGTGTGTGTCCCAATTTTGCCTGTGTGTACAAATTTGTGAGTGCTTTGCATGCGTGAGCTCCAGCTCCTGTTCCCAAGGCAGTAGCTGTCAGTGGAATAACTAGGTAGTACCAGCGAGTGCGTGGCGGATTAGAGTACCCCAAACCGGCAGACTAAATCAAGCGCATCATCGAGACGTGTCACGCACACTCACAGGACACGCCAAACACAGTCAGTCAGCCACACACATCAACAATGCTGATCTCAGCCGCAGCGTTACCATGTCCAACCAAATCAAATGTTTTCCGTTTTGGGGCGTGTATGTGTCAGACAGTTTACAAGTTTGCGCTCCTCTGTGTTTTTGGAGGTTTGTTTGAAGGGCAGCATCACAAAGCTAAACTTATAATCCAGCAGGCTTATTTTCAGCGGCTGACTGTACAAAATGTTCACAGTCACTTTGTCTTTTCAACCCTGATTTCAGTGAAACGTGTAATTGCGATATCTATGACCTTTGGCCAGACTTTATCATTTTTCACTGCCTCTTTTGTTTGACGGGTGAATTGTGTGATTATTACATTTGCTGTTTTATCTGCTGTCCTTTTTCTACAAGCTCAACCTTTGTTTTCAAGCTAATCATCACTGATGTCCTCACAACGGAATAAAAAAACAGACAAAATAATCTGGTGTGATCCCCTGTTTAACCACAAGAGTTAATCAGATTAGAGCCATAATTTTCAAATGAATTTTCCAGAACTTAGGGCTGCAGGCCTTTTGACAGCGGCCGAGGTGAAATGAGTGCATGTCAGAGTGGATTTGGCCTCATATTTACTTTATCTGCGTAAGTGGTATTTTCTGTCGTCACTGAAAGTGACATAAAAGCTTTCCCATATCAAAGTGTCATCTGTTCACCCACTGTGTGCGTTTGCATGTCTGTGTGTGTGTGTGACTGTGTGTTTTTGTGAGTTGAAAGACTGTTTTGATCAACAGCATGGCAGGACATTCAAAGCACAAAGCCATTTTACTTTGAGCAAAAAAGGAGTGTAACACACACAAAGCAATTCATTTTCAGCTTTTCCACGTTTTTAAAGCTAAAAAACACAACAGTGTCCTGTCAGCAGCCAGGTAAATGCTTCAGTAATAACTAACAGCTCTTTAATAAGGTCTGTCAATCAGCTTCTATCAATACTTTATCAGCTAACCATAATCCCTTACTGGAAAAGGCTGTGTGTATGTATGTGTGTGAACACCTGTCCGTATATATTTTGCTTTCCGTTTATCTGGTAACCATGTCAGGGACGCCATAACAGTGATTGCTATCATCAAAACACTCTCATATGCACTCACACATTGAGTCACACACACAGTCTCTCACACACGCACAAACACACAAGTAGAAATCACAAATCAAGTACATCATTTTGAAGCTAATAGAATTAACTCATAGGAAATGAAAATGCATTTGTTTTTCCAGCTTGTATATTTCAGTTCTACAAAACAGCATCCCTTTGTTTCACTTGTGTGTGTGTGTTGCTATGCTACTGCTTCAACAAGGATTTGTTGATTACCAGATAAACTTGTCATATTGTGTGTCTGTGCGAAGGAGGCTGCGCCGCAGACACAAGGAAACGCACAGTAATATAGTTGTTTTTTGTTTATCGTGTTGTCATGAGCCCCACAATAAATTGAAGCCCACGTTAGAGCCGCACAAAGGTCCTCTAAAGTTGAGAGCTCTAATGTGTAACTAATATGTACACAGCACAGACAAAGCAGAGACACAGAGAGACTGTTTGATGTGGTAATGTGAACCTCAGCTTGGATCGCTGCTAATACCTCACATGCTGGCTGCGAGCGCTTCTCGACTCTGTACATTACGGCTCGGCATATTACCTAACACATATGTGTGGGCAAACGGTGGATTTGTGTATTGTTTCTGTGGTTGCCACTGGAAACAAGGAATTGAAATAAAACCACATGAGTGAGCACATAACTAATTTACCACAAAATACTTCCTCGTTACAAATGGATTCCTTTTTTATTTGCCATCCATCATTTGTCTCCCCTTCACTCCCATTCTGCCACCTGCAAGTCGTCTTATCATTATTGTAATCCAGCCCCAGGAGTGTGTGTGTGTGTGTGTATATATCTCTATATATATATATATATATATATATATATATATATATATATATATATATATATCTCTATATATATATATATATATATATATATATATATATATGTGTGTGTGTGTGTGTGTGTGTATATATGTGTGTGTGTGTGTGTGTGTGTGTGTGTGTGTGTGTGTGTGAGTGAGTGAGTGTGAGAGAGGAGAGAGTGAGTGTATGTGTGAGACAGAATATGTGTGTGCGTGCACGTCTCCCACATGTTTATGATTCATTCTTCATAACTGCCAAGTCTAATTTTTGTTACTGAGTGGAAGTGTAATTATTCTCTCAATTGCAGGTACATACAAGTATATGCAGGCTTGTCCGCATACACGCAGGCTCAGGGGAAGGTAAATACATTGTGCACGCAGTTGGGCACTGACATACAGGGAGTGCAGAATTATTAGGCAAATGAGTATTTTGTCCACATCATCCTCTTCATGCATGTTGTCTTACTCCAAGCTGTATAGGCTCGAAAGCCTACTACCAATTAAGCATATTAGGTGATGTGCATCTCTGTAATGAGAAGGGGTGTGGTCTAATGACATCAACACCCTATATCAGGTGTGCATAATTATTAGGCAACGTCCTTTCCTTTGGCAAAATGGGTCAAAAGAAGGACTTGACAGGCTCAGAAAAGTCAAAAATAGTGAGATATCTTGCAGAGGGATGCAGCAGTCTCAAAATTGCAAAGCTTCTGAAGCGTGATCATCGAACAATCAAGCGTTTCATTCAAAATAGTCAACAGGGTCGCAAGAAGCGTGTGGAAAAACCAAGGCGCAAAATAACTGCCCATGAACTGAGAAAAGTCAAGCGTGCAGCTGCCAAGATGCCACTTGCCACCAGTTTGGCCATATTTCAGAGCTGCAACATCACTGGAGTGCCCAAAAGCACAAGGTGTGCAATACATGGCCTCCTTGTTCACCTGGTCTGAACCCCATTGAGAACCTGTGGTCCATCATCAAATGTGAGATTTACAAGGAGGGAAAACAGTACACCTCTCTGAACAGTGTCTGGGAGGCTGTGGTTGCTGCTGCACGCAATGTTGATGGTGAACAGATCAAAACACTGACAGAATCCATGGATGGCAGGCTTTTGAGTGTCCTTGCAAAGAAAGGTGGCTATATTGGTCACTGATTTGTTTTTGTTTTGTTTTTGAATGTCAGAAATGTATATTTGTGAATGTGGAGATGTTATATTGGTGTCACTGGTAAAAATAAATAATTGAAATGGGTATATATTTGTTTTTTGTTAAGTTGCCTAATAATTATGCACAGTAATAGTCACCTGCACACACAGATATCCCCCTAAAATAGCTAAAACTAAAAACAAACTAAAAACTACTTCCAAAAACATTCAGCTTTGATATTAATGAGTTTTTTGGGTTCACTGAGAACATGGTTGTTGTTCAATAATAAAATTATTCCTCAAAAATACAACTTGCCTAATAATTCTGCACTCCCTGTATACACAGACTCACATCAAAACACTGTATTTGAATCAAGAATGAGACAGGTCAGCCAGGAAGAAGCAAGCAGAGCATAAAAAACCCCAGACAGTCCTTTCAATGCTCGCACACAAGCAATATCAACCTGTCTTCAATGAAGTAACCTTTGTCCGTCCATACCTATTCATCAGTGACTCATACAAAGGGAACCCCTTTGTATGAGCCATCCTCAAATCTATTTTTGCCTCAAATATAGCGATGAACTTTTCAGTTCCCTTATGTTCTCTTAACTCTTTCAGATCAGCAAAGTGACACAAACTAGTGTACCACCTGACTGGGTCCAACCTCTCTTCATAACCCCCTGTACAAACAGACTTGAAAATGCTAGATTTTCTTTAGGCAAACAATCACAGAGTGTAAATGTTTCTTTTGTAGAACTGCAGTTGCTTTGCGCAGAAGTCAGGCACCAGATGGTGATTTTAATCTAAACTTCAACAAGAATTAACTTTGTTACATAAAAAGGTTTGCATCTGCTTTAGAAATCATATGTAACAACTATAAGTCTTGATGCATGCTCAGTCATCCAGTTAAGGAAAAGCTTCTGTTCATCTCGACGTAGCATTTTCCGTGGGAGAAACGTTTTGTCACTCATCCAAGTGACTTCGTCATTCTCAGCTGACTGCAGGTTTCCCCAATCTTATAAACAGTACATTGATTGCATAATGACTTAATGTCAGTTTCTTGATCATTAATATGCAAATTGTCATGACCACTGATCGACAACCACTGATCAAAGCCCATTGATCAAAGACTACTGATCATTAATCAGGGGCCATGAGTACCATTCACAGAGAATTGGGGAATGGCTGCAATCATAGCATTGTAAGATGGTGTAAGATGTACCCTTAGCCTCCCTCCTCGATTCAGAGATGGTCATTGTCTTTTCACGTACATAGCCTCCTTGACTGCCCGCTCAGCATTCCTGACTATCAAGGACGTGTTCTGGACTATAAGACTGCCCTTAAAGGTTCAATTTTGAACATTAATAAAGCTGCAATCAGCTGTTTGTAATCTGAATTAGAGAAAGTAAACACTCTTTCAATTCTAAGGCTCTACATATCAGGACATAGTGAAAAATCAACTGGTTGTTAATAACTCTTAAAAAGAAACGCTTCCACAAGAATTAATAGCAAAGCGATGTTAATCAAATGTAACTTGATTAACTAATCATCAGCATTTGTGAGCACCTCTATGAAAGCAGACGTTTTGCCTAACAATCTGGAAAGTGTTACAAGACCATTTCCAAACATATGGAAGTATAAATCGTTCTACAGTGAGAGATTATCCACAAGTGGAAAACACTCTAGACAGTTACCAGGAATTGAGGTCCCAGCAAACTCATCTCAAAGTCAAACCGTGCAATGCTCAGAGAAACTGCAACAACCCAAGAGCTACATCTCAGACTCTACAATGCTCAGCTATCACGCTAAATGTTAAAGTTCTTGAAGGTACAACTGGAAAAAGACCAGTATAGCTTTTGTGGAAGGGTTTCCAGCAACCCAGCAGAGCACCGCATTAACAAAATTTCAATGAAGAAAAGCTGTCCGAAACAAAACACTCACCACAACAATGTAAGACACTGATTGAGTCACACAGAAAAGAATTACGTCGTTATTGCTGCTAAAGGTAACCGACTGACTCCATTGATTCTGCATTTTGGGGCCGATTAATTAAAACTAATAAATCTCACTTGTTGTTGATCATCTGAGATTGTAGTTCCAGATGATCTTTTCATTATCATGTCCTGATCAAAACCTTACAACTGAAATAAGGTGCTTAAGGTGAGCTTTAACACACTAAATGTGGGGCAAAGAGTATGCTTGTGTGGCAAGCACAACTAAACTAAATAAAGACTAACACAAACGATGCACGGTAGCAGTTTCCCCAACTCAGTCACTAAGTAAGCACATCGCACGTAACAGAAGCTGAAGTTTGTTTTTAAGGCTTTTGACTGTAATCAGCTTTGGGTTTTGTTGGTGATGCATCTGTAGATCTCTTTGAGCTACTTTTTATTGTGAGACCGAAATGTGTTTATTTTTTTAAACTAGAGCCAATAAAAATGTGGAACATTGCCTCAGCATGTGATCCCAAGGACAAGCGATAAAAATGCTGCAGGCTTCATCTGAATGATAGAAGTAGATTGTAGGAACATGAAAAGTAGAAGTCCACAGATGATGTGAGACATCGTTGGGCGAAAGCTGGATATGACGTGCTTTTCTGGTTTCTAATATGAACTAAAAACGGCACTTATCTCTTTCCCTTTCTATCTTTTTAATCTTTACTCATCAACACCAAAACATCTCCAGCTTGTTTGTGCTTGAACTTGCGTAGCAGGTGACATTTTAAAACCAGGTTTAATTGCACTGCGCACATGACGGTTTTTCTCACCTTTCTTTTTTCTGTCACACGCTTGTTACACAGACACACGCACGCATTCAAACACACGTGTCGTCAAAAAACACTCGAGGTCAGACAGGTGACATTTTCGGTTAGGTTTAGCTTGTGTAAAGGGGTGGGGTTTCTTTTTTGGTTATTTATGTAACGTTACCAGTCAGGTTCTCCCACTGAATGTGCACTCAAACACACACACACACACACACACACACACACACACACACACACACACACACACACAGAAATCTCCTATCCTGTCAGATCAACACAAGATCAGACAGCTAACAGATTATCAAAAGAAGCAAAGAAAAACCTGTGTGAGGGTTTGGTTTCAGTTTGTGTGTATGTGGGAGTAGGAAGGCCAGTTCAGGGAGGTCTGATCGTGTCTATGTTCTGGCTCAAGAAGAAAAACAGTATTAAAACAGAGGCAGTACCCTCCTGGCATGAAACATTCATTCATATCTGTATAAAAAGAAAGAGACTCCATTGCTGTCGGCCCATGCTGGCCTCTCACTGAGTCATTACCTCTGTCTGAACTTTGACGTCCTGACCTGCCCTTGGCCCTTAGACTCCGACTGTGTGTGCTTTTGTTTGTGTGTGTTGTGTACATGTGTTTTTGGCTCCTTGAAGAGACGCCGTATGAGAGAGAGAGATAATCAGCTTTACACCAGATTGGGGATTGGCTCACCAGTCTATCACACAAATAACAACATACGGACACCCTAAAACCCAGCTTGCCATATGAGCACAACGGCTTTGGTGTATACACACACACACACACATACACACACAAACTGTAAATTACAGTAAAATATCCATCATTAACCAACCCATATTGGAAGCTTAAACCAGACTTTGGCATTCCTACTGTATATTGTAATTTCTTGGTATTTCCTTATATTATTCTAATATACTAATTATTGTTTTTGCCAGATAGTATTTACAATGTTCCCAGTGGGTACTTAATAGGTAGTGAGCAGTAAATCAAGCATTCACATTCCCCTAAGGCCAATTTAGAATGACCAGTTAACCTAACAAGCATGTATTTGAACTGTGGGCGGAAGCCAGAGTACCAGGGAGAACATGTACTTCACTCATGTACTACACTCTGTTTACACTATACAGTACTACAGTATATACAGTATATACAGTCACTATCCATTATATGATCTGAACGTTTAAAATGAAATCGTTTGGTATAATAAATTCCCAGTGTGCTTTGGTCCCAATCAGTTCAGCCTACACTCACTGGGCATTTTGTTATGTACACGGTGTTAGCACTGAGTTTAACCCTCTTTTGCCTCCAGAACTGCCTCAGTTCTTTGTGGCACAAATTTAGCAAGGTCCTAGAAATCAGCCATTTTGGTCCATATGGACATGATAGCATCACAGAGCTGCTACAGATTTGTCAGCTGCACATCCATGATGACAATCTCTCGTTCCTTCACATCCCAAAGGTGCTCTACTGGTCAGTACAAGTACCGTATTTTTCGGTAAGGCGCAGTGGATTATAAGGTGCACTGTCAATGAACGGGTCTGTTTTCATACATAAGGCGCATTAAGCGAAACAAAACAGTCAGATAACATAAATTTTACTCAACTCATTCTTCCTGCTTACTCCACTTCCGTACAATTGAGTCATTAATGTTGAATTCTCTCGCAGCTGCTCTATTCCCATGTTGTTGCAGTATATCAATGACTAACCTCGTATTGTGGATGGATCATCTCAGTTGTTCTCCTGACTGAAGTTTGGTCCGTTTACAGCATCCTGCCATGCGATTGCATTTGTCCCTAACCATCGGGAACCCTCCCGAGTGGAAAAAGGTTAGCATTCATCCTCCAGCTTCACTGTGTTTATGTTATACTAACATAGGTGGGTCGCTTTATTTAACAGCTAGTGCAACTTCAGTAACCCTACAAACGTCACTGCTGTTTAGTTTTCTGCCTTCATTTATGTTGGAAGTCATAGCAGAGCTGTATATTTTAATTTGTTTCAGAAATCTCTCAGTCAGAACATGCTATATCATGTTTAGGTGGAAACTAGCGAGCTAACTTCCTGCTAACTTCTAACTCTGTGAAATTTAATAAATTCTGTTTTCATGGATGCCTGGATGTTAAACTTAATTGTTACACATGGTAAAGCAACGCTGATCATTTTGTTAAAGATGAAATAATTTAGACAGTTTTTAACTCTCAGTGATGTCGCAGTGACTTTGGGACCTGAAGCGGATGGACCCAGATTACTCCACGAGGCTAGTGCGCCATATAGTCCAAAAAACACGGTATTGATTCTCAGATTTCATGAACAGTGTACTCCACCCAGAGCTACAAGATAAAAAGTTATTAGTGGTTTTCTGTGTGTACACTTTAGTTCATTCACGGTGTTAAATTTGACAGGTTGATTGATGTCCACAGTCAACTATTTAGGTAACTAAGTAGGCAAACAAATATGGAATCCAAAAAAATAAATGTAAAACTTTCAAAGCTCATATGTTTTATATGCAATGCCAGCTTGGCATAGCAATGGAAGGAAAGTAGGTTTGGCATTTCTAAAAAGTGCAAAACAACTCTATGCACTCCAAAAGTATAGGAATGGAAAGCTTCGTAAGCAACACTCAGTTTTTACCTGACCCACTGCCAAGGGTCAGGCTGACATGATGACATTTTATTGCATCAGTCACATTTTTTCAAACGGACAAAAAGGCTTTCAAGGATGTTAAAGCTGTTTAAAAGAATGTAGAATAAACATGCTCTTCTGTTAGTTTGACAACAAAAGGGAAATCGTGGTTCCAAAGACATACAACCATCTTGAGAAAGTATTACAAACAAATGAGGGAAAGGCAAAGGATGCTGAGGAGAAATCCACCGAGTGGTTTTTCTCTTCAGTTTAAGCTAATCTCCATCAGTGATGCCATGTTGCACTGGTGGGTTCAATTCTTTGTATAAACAAAGTGAATGTTTTCCAGACTTCCCTAATTATCATTGTATAATTCACAAGTAAAGACTTTAGGGTAAACATTTTAAATATGACAGAGATGATGGATGTTGTAGCAAAGATTATGTATTCCATTCAGGCCAGGAGCCATCCAGAGAAGGTTATTTTGCAGCACACAGGCATTACGCGGCTAAGCAGAGTTAAATTTCTGGCAAGATTCACCAAATTACTGCCTGAAATCCTAAATCTTCTGAAGCTTTCCAAACGTAGAATATTCAGCAGTAGCTTTTGGATTTAGTGTTCCTGACAGATCTCAATGACCTGCTCAAGGAGTTTAATTTAGAGCTGCAAGGCAATGATAAATATGTAATCACAGTGATTGGTTTAGTCAACAAGCTTAAAAGCAAGCCACATCTGATGTCAAGAAGGCTGGAACGGTGTGATCTCAGAAACTTTCTTCACATGCAGGCAGAGCTCTGACATCATTTAGTCAGAATCTGATAAGTGCTTTACTGACTTTTCATCCAACACTGTGACCAGCTAGGTGTGTTTGTTTGTCATTTGGTGAAACTGTAGGTTGCATTGCTTCCAAAGTAATATCACTTTTCCATTTTGTTATCTCTGCTGCTGACACAGATATTCTTACGCTGCTAAAGGACAATACCATCAAATCTAGGGCAACACCTTTTTGAATGGAGAGTTCAGGAACAAAACCATCCCCCTTCAGAAAATAAACTTGACACCACTTTGTGGTTCAGTCACACTACAGCAAAAACAGCATGATAACCTCCTTGTTACTAGGATAAACCTTTGGTTGCCAGGTGATGGTACTCATTTTTTTTCTATTCTGCAAATGATCACATGTAGCTGTGTCCAATTGGTCCTGCGATTGAAACTTTTCAAGGTGATTGTTGACAGACAGCTGAGACACTGCAATCAGTCGGAGTCAGCCCTAAATTGCCGTCCTGCAGCAACTATTCGTGGAGGACTTTCTGTTTCAGGTCTATGAGATTCTGGCTGAACAATGAATGTATATAGTCAATTTTAAACTTCTGTTTAATGTTACAGACTTTCCATCTAAAAATCTGTTGTAGACGGCAACAGATTTGCAACTTTCATGGATTTATCACAGTTAACTGGGTATTATCACAGATTACATGTAATTGCCAACTTCACCATCTTGACAGATTAACTTTAAATACGGCAACTAACTGAAAGTGGTCGCAAATCTTGCCCCCGCCTTTGATGCAAGCATTTCAAATGCAGCAAATTTGCAAATTCATTGCGCACAGTCACAATGACTTTCGTCAGGCTGCTGTCTCACTATTTCCTCTGGTGTGACTGTAGTAATATAGATCATCCTATTTGTGCTGTGTGTGACCTTGTGACCAAGCCACCTCATGGCTTGCCCAAGGCTTCCAGTCAGCTCCTACTGACTAGGAGATAAACAGGTTTCCACTTTTCTCATTTAAAGAACTATCTTGTGTGTTGTGTACACATGAAAAAAGTGGTTTGGGCTGACAGATACTGGGAGACTTTAAAAGTAGATCTTGGATCGAAAGAGGCTCTTGCAGAACAACCACACATTTCCACTTTCTGCATCTGATCATGCAGAAGGTTGGTGGAGAAACGCTACAGCATTATTACCAAGAACTACATGAAGTCATCAAAACTCATGCTGGAGTAATAGGTACAAGATGTCTCATCCAAACAGGCCAACAAAGAGAAAAATGTCAATCAAGGGAAAACTCCTGGGAGGGCCTTTATTTGAATGGCTTCCAAATGAGCTAATGTAGAATTTTTTTATTGTCAGCGTGTGTTTTAATGAACGACCCTTTAAATCTGTTGATCCACAATATCCTCTCAAATTTAATGGTGTAAACCGGTAATTTGTGGTTTGCAAGGTGTACGTGCAGGTGTGTGTGTCAGTCACTTGCAGGGCGAGTTGCTTTAGAACTGTGTAATTTTTTTTGTTTTGTTTTATAACAGCACAGACTTCTAATAGTTTGGGCTGTTCGTAGCTTTCTCATGAGTCACAACATTAAATGCATTTCCTACATATTCCCCATAAACGCAGCAACGTAAGCAAGCCTTTGATGGTTGTTTGTTCGCGGACGCCTGCTATTTGATTACCAAAAATGTGAAGGCTGATGTAAGTAAGCCAGCAGGAGTCTTAACCACCTGTTTGTTTGTTTGTGTGTGAGTGAGTGTGTGTGTGCACCATATTACGGATAAGTGCAAACACACACAAAAACCGACTTTCCCTAACTCCATGATGTCAACTTTTCCTGAACTTGAGCATACTAAGTGGGAAAAAAAATTAAATGGCAACAGCAAATTTACCATCGTCTTCATGATTCTGCAGCACAGACACACACACACACACACACACACACACATACGCACTAGGGATTAATACTAGCTAAAACTAATATACAGTATGTGTTTATAATAATTGCAAACTATGATCCCTCTGCTATACATTTTATGAGCAGCATAAGCAACTCCACTACTGGTGTGCACTTACATTTCCCAGAATAGCTGTCAACAGCCCTCTGGAAACATGCCGGAGCCTGTTGCATGCAGCTGATACAGTACATGTGTAGGCGGGTAGAGGCACAGCAATAAATGATGGGCCGAGAAAGCTGGTTTTAATGGAAAAAGCTGTCTATCAACTTCCTTCCGTGTGAGTGTTCAGTGCCAACGCATGACAGTGAGTACTGAATATCATCTTTCCTCTTTAAAACTGAGGGTCTTGGGCAGCCACCTGTAAGCATTTTGCACTGGTAGAGCATGCTTTAGAGCAAACTGCTTTTCTTCTACTACAGAAAAAAGGAGAAATTTCATCAGTGCTCACAGGGTAATTAGATAAAAGCTGTCAGTCAAGCAGCAACACTGCAAAGCTCCAAAACCTGCAGGGATATCTTTTGTCCAACAAACACCTCCACACATCCTGATCCAGAAATAGCCTCTGCCCTCCCTTGCATCTTTGCTGATCCAAAGTGAAAGGCGGTATGTTTTTACTTAACACAAGTTTTTTAAAAAAAAGCTCACTTTCCTTTTGGCTCATTATCCTCACATTGTAACAGCGCCCAAAACAGGCACTGGGCTATGATGACGGTGTGGAAGATGACTGCAGAAGTTATAATTACAGAGCAAACTATATTTCAAGATGTACATATTCATGTGGGCCTGCGGGGTAGCTGATGTGCCTGAGAGTCGAGTTTTTGTGTTTTTGTGTGAATAACATGACTCACGGGATAATTGCCCACACGAAACCTGGCAACGGCGATCATTTCACACCAGTGATGGGAAGTACAGACACCTCCAAACCTCACCTCTCTTCCAGCTGTTGGAGTTCTTTTCTCAGCTCGTCTGAATTTTTATTGGCCTTTTGAAGTGCGTCACGCAGAACTTTCTCTCTCTCGTCGCTCCTCCTCTCCAGCTCTCCTCTAACTCGACTCTCTTTTTCGTTATATATTTTCCGACGCTCCTCTTCCACCTCTTTCCTTGTACTCTCAGATTCTGCTTCAAACTCATCTCTCAGAGCTCTCACTGCATTTTGGTTCCTCTCTTCTAGCTCTTCTCGTGTGTTTCTCTCTCTGATTTCTGCTTGTCTCTGCATCTCCAGCCGAAGTGCCCTCTCCCACTCCAACCGGCCCAGCTCCAGTGCTTCACGCTGGGCCTTCTCTTTTTGGGCAGTCTCTCTCAGGTCCTGGAGCTCAGCTTCTAACTGAGTCAGCTCGGTGCGGAGCTGCTGAAACTCGTGGAAGATGAGGTAGCTTACGCCGCAGTAGCAGCACACCGTCTCAGTGCGCTCCATCTGAGGGCAAAAACAAACAAGGTGTTAAAAATACTAAATGAAGTGCAACTATTTAGAAAAACATTTTCACACCCGCACCTCTCTATAGCTGAGTCTTCATTTGAAACAAGTGGTTATCTATTTAGAGTATTAACACTAACTTAAAAAACAAAGACGTGACCAGAAGAATTGATTGTGCTTTGAATCTAATTGATAGCAGCACGAAAGCACAACCAAACCACTTTGGTGGCATGTCTAAAAGAAAAGAAGAAAATCCACAATTTTTATTTTAAAGCAAAGGACGTAACAACAGTTGATACAACTAGCTGCATCACTGATCACTTTCACACTAAATGGACAGTAAATTCTGCAGGATCACATTATTTAATTGCCCTTTAGGTATATCATTATTATATCAGATATGGGAGAAAGTTGCCCTGTTACAGCTGGGTTTGCCCCTTCACATCCCTGAATTGAATAAACAATTAAGAAAATGGATGGCTGTCCTTCTCTTAAGTGAAGGTGAACTGGCTTCCTCTTGCTTTGTAAGTCAAGTTTTATAAGTCTACAAGTCGTTTTTACTTCACACTACACTTTTTAAAGTAATGGACATGTAAGATGGCGTAAATTTCAAAATATATGGTTGAATATAAAATTTACATACAAAACTTTTGATAAGATAAGATAAGATAAGATAACCTTTATTAGTCCCACACGTGGGAAATTTGTTTTGTCACAGCAGGAAGTGGACAGTGCAAAAGTTATGAGGCAAAAATTAGAATACAATAAGAATAAATACAGTACACAGCTGTACAGAATAGAATAAAATAAAATACTATATACAATAAGATAAAAATAGAATACAAATACAAATACTCTATACAACTGAGTAAAAATACAACGATGACAGAAAAGATTATTGCACTTAGTGTTATTGCACATGTGTGGATGTGTGTGCTTGATCAGTTAAAGTCTTTATTATGGAGTCTGACAGCAGTGGGGAGGAAAGACCTGCGAAATCTCTCCGTCCCACACCGTGGGTGCCGCAGTCTCCCACTGAAGGAGCTGCTCAGTGCTGTCACAGTCTGCTGCATGGGGTGGGAGATGTTGTCCAACAGGGATGACAGCTTAGCCGCCGTTCTCCTGTCACTCACCACCTCCACTGGGTCCAGAGGGCATCCTAGAACAGAGCTGGCCCTTCGGATCACCCTGTTCAGTCTCTTCCTGTCCCCAGCAGAGATGCTGCCGCCCCAGCAGACCACGCCATAAAAGATAGCAGAAGCCACAACAGAGTCATAGAATTTCTTCAGGAGTGGGCCCTCCACTCCAAACGACCTGAGTCTCCGCAGCAGGTACAGCCTGCTCTGCTCTGATCATAAGTACTTAATGTCCATACCGAGAGTCAAACTAATCCTATAGTTCTTGGGGCGTGTCTACTGTCACTGAAACTACCAGGAACCACTGAAACTCATGAATCTCCTCTTTCGACCCATGTCAATCGTTAACAACTGCGAGATTAAACCACTTTGAAACCAGATGATTCTTTTTGATACACCCTGTATATAGCATATATTATGCAAATAAATTGACAATCTATCATTTTTTGTCTGATATCAAACTAAGGATGAGTTTAGAATATGATTTTAATGGGTTAAATCATGTATGGGGAGACTAAAGATAGCTAACACATTCAGACTGTGAACTGCAGGTCCTGTTATTGATCACAATCTGCTTTAACCACTGTATCAAAAATGTATTTTTACTCTATCTGTCAGCAGTTCAAAGTTGTGGATGCACAGATACTCTGATCCCTCTTTCAGATTTTGTCTTCACCGATGTCTGTCCTCTCTCCTAA